>NW_022705208.1:245589-248179 GCF_011630105.1 Anneissia japonica
TATAAAGCAATTAGTAGAGCATGCATCGTACACTAAATGGAAAATTATTATACTTAGGTTAGATTTTCCTATAGTTTACTATGCGGAGCTCTACTAATTGCTTATTATCAGTGGGTGATACTGGTGTTGATTTCTGTTCAGTTCTATATATTGATATTTGATTTATTTTAAATACAGTAGAAATACATAATTACGAACCCCGACTGTAATTCTAATAAAGACAGGTGGTGGCAGCTCCGACACCACATACTCAGAATACCAAAGACTTTCCAAGTTAAGTTTCAAGAAGAACATTGGCTATTATCAATTGCTTTTCAACAAATTAAAACAAAATTCTTTCCTGTAAGACGAGTTTTGTTTCCCCATGTAATGTTATGTGTAAGGTTGTGTTTCTAGGGGCAGATGTGCAAAAGGGGTGCCGAAAGTGGGGCTGATCGGGAAAACCTTACTATAGGGAATCCGGGGCTTTCGCCAACGATTTTTTTTTCTAGTCGCCCAAGAATAATCGTAGAGGTGTTTTGGGCGATCAAACATTTCTTATTTACTTCTTCCACTCCCCCCCTTTTTTTACATTACAAACGACAGGGTGGGATGGAGCCGGCACGGTCCCCCTCTCAACCTGCCCCTGGTTTATAACTCCTGATCAAGTCGTCCGGTCTCTCCCAGAAAGCAAACAATTTCTTGCATTTATAACATTTAGTTTAAAAGTTAGTTTCATAATTAAATAAAATTACCCATGTTAAAACCTAGGTGTGCTAAGGGTAACCCTGTAGCCTGTACTTGGCTGTAGATCTATAAATGATTTCCTGTTAGATTCTATATGGATTTTATTTTCTTTTCAGGCTCAGAAAGAAACCATGTATCTCGCTTTATTATGCATTTTGGTTTTTGCTTCATCGGGCTACGGAGAGGATGAAAAAGAAGTTCTTGACAAGGTCAATGCTGGTGTAGAAGCCGGAAATGCGATCGTCGAAGTTCTTAGTGATGAAAACTTGTCAAAGACTTTTGGTAAAATCGCCACGATCGCCTCGAAAATTGGACCATTTCTGGGTGCCATTGGTCCAGCAATAGCGTTGATTTCCATATTCTTGCCAGATTCACCGTCTCCAGAATTGCAATATATGAAGAAAAAATTCGCCGAAATGGACCAGAAGTTCGACAAAGTCTTTACGAAATTTGAAGAAGTGGAAAATCTTATTCAAGAAACATCCCTAAAAGCTCAGTATGGCGAATACGAACACACAATATCGGCTTTGTCTTATCGTCTACAACAGTTTCTGAGCGCTCCAACTGATGCAGTACAAGGACAGAAGGAAACGTTTATCAGTGCTTACGAGTCGTCTTACGGCAGCGCCACATACAAACTCTGGCGCGGTATGATGGAGGACACTGTTCTGTCGGATAACATTCCGGAAACAGCCATAAAATATACAGACAACAACCGCGGACGAGTTCAAGGCATTATGAAAGGAGTTACAAACTTAATATTACAGGGTGTGAAAGTCCATTTATCTTACCTGAAAGCCAAAGGTCGAGATGCCACATATGAAGATGAAAAGAACACTTGGGAAAACAATATCATACAGTTAACTAACCATATGAAAATCGTGGACGAAAAGGTGACCAATGCTTGGTATACACAGGTCGAAATCGATTTAAATAACAATTTGGCTTTGTTAAATGGCAAGAGTAACAGTGATTTCGCTGACAAATTCTATGCATTCCTAAATGAAAAATATGATTGGAGGTATTGGAACATTGTTGTTTACAACCCAATCAGCGGAGGAGACAATCATTGGGTGAAATGGTGTGGCGGGTATCATTCATTCCGCAAGCATGGCAGAAATGTCGTCATATCAAGCGTTGATCAAGGAAAAGTGGCCATTGATACAGAAAAGGCCAAAAAAGTACTCAATACGGTCCCAACTCGTATTAATTTTGGCATTGTTATTAATTTTCCAGCTAACACGGTTTACGCTATGCTTCCGGCTGAATTTAGGAATGGGTGCACTTATGCGGGAGTAGGCGTCATAGAGAAAAACGCAAATGTTCAAAACCGGGCCCCAAATAGTCGCCTTGCTGTCGTCGACAATGGTAGGTACAACCTTCATGCGTTTGGTTAAATAAGTGACGCACTAGCTTAAGATAAACGGTTCAGATTTCTGTTAGTGCTTTCTTTTACATAAAGTGTTTGGGTAGTTATGGTGTTTGATAATTTCTAAGGTAAAACAAACTAAATTGACGAACGAATTGACTAGATTATTAAACTTGCCAAAAGTGTATGATTTCAAGGATAGTATGTAAAATGCACATCTAGCTTTATTATTATTATAAGCATTATTAGCAAACACATATCTTTTGATTGCAAAACTGCTTTATATCAGCTATTTTAAAATATTTAAATTTAAGTTTGTACACACTGATAGGCCTATAGGAGCTACATTTGATAGTCGATCCTTTTGATTCAAAATATGCTTCATATCAACTATGTGAAATACCTGAATTTAAGTCTGTTGCTACAATGATATAGCTGCTATTTTGAAATAATTTGAATTTAAGTCTGTTGATACACTAATACAGCAGCTATTTT
>NW_022705208.1:249904-258284 GCF_011630105.1 Anneissia japonica
AAGAGACAGTGTATACTGTATATGTATATATGTATGTATATATGTATGTATATATGTATACAGTATATGTATACATATATTTTTATATATGTATATATATTTTTTCATTTTCAAACGAGTTTTCATTACGAGTTCCTTTTTAAAGTTGAGCAACCAGATGTTGTTTGACGTCTGTACATACGTGCATCTGTAAAAATATTCTTGAAACTTACCCTCGAGCATGGCGAAAAAAGAATGGAATCGCCCGCCTTGAGTGAATTCCGTATTTATCCAAGAGGTAGGCACTCTTTATGGAGCGACACTCTAGTTCTCTTTATGTTAACCAAGAAAATGTATGTGTAACTGATTGGCTTACAGTAAACCTTTAAATTAGCATAATAGAACCACATGTAAAATCCATCTAATTTAACGAAAACAATAAGATATTTAATTAGGCCATTTATTAAAATAAATTTGTCTGCAGGTTAACTACAGAACTCATAGTACACTGTAGTTAATGTGTTATAGGTTGTAAAAATTGTGTTGAATAAAAAAAAACATTCGAATAAAAAAAATCTTTCGCTTAACATTAGGAATTAGTAATTGTGAAACAAAATTATAGGCTATGTCAGCAGCTTAGTTAAGTTCAATCTGCTAATCTGGTGGTAGCCACTGTGTGTGCGCTGAAACGTGGGGATCTCTAGGTCCCCGGTTCATTTCCCATCACCTCTCTGTGATTCAGCTCGAGGGCTGAAATACATGTTACAAAAGTGCATCGTCTTTCGGATGAGACGTTTAAGCCGTTGGTCCCGTGTGCATTTATGGCCCATGTGCACGTTAAAGAACGCAGTACACTCTTCGGAAGAGCAGGGGTTGTCTCCCATGTACTGCCCAATCACCGCCAGAAGTGATTTGATTTTAGTGGGCTATTATTGGTGTTTACACCGAATAAATCCAATCCAATCCAGTCAAGTGTTATATTGAACAGTGGCGGATTCAAGGAGGAGCCCAGTCAACACGGACCCCCAACCTCCTATGTTTTTTTTTTCAAAATTATTAGAAAAAAATAGACAAAATTGGTTTCAACTTTTAATCTGCAAGTGCCATTTCTGGCCATCTAAGGGTGCCATAATCATATGTTTTTTCTTACCGCAGCCACTACCGTTGTGGGGCTGAGGTGGGTGGACACTCTTTTTGCTGCGCAAGACCCGCAACAATTGGAGTATCATTTCCAGGATATGAAGGATAATTTTCATCCATCAGGGGAAAAGTGAAGGTTTCGTCGGGGAATATCATCAAGCCTCATGATAAATAATTCATTGAGATCGTGGATGTATTAATCTCGACTTCGGCTTTGTTCGAAAATCAATAGCGGATTCAAGGGTGGGGCCTAAATTGTTCAATTTTTTTTAATGAACATTATAAGAAAATTATATTCAAATTTTAAGTCTGAGAGTTCAATTTCCGGCCATCTAGATGTCACGCAATAATCACAAATTTTCTTACCTCAGCCCTAAACATGGTGGGGCTGGGGTGGTGTAGTTCCTCCATCTGCTAAAGTGCCAAAATTGTTAAAAACGAAAGATCAACTGATTAATCTCAGATAACATAGTATAATACATACTCCAAGTATCGAAATGCAAGCCATCGTGTCGGGATTCAATACTTCGACATTAATTACCGGTATGTCATATCATCAGGAATTGTTTATATATATGTATATATATATATATATATTGTATAAGTCTGAGAGTTCAATTTCCGGCCATCTAGATGTCACGCAATAATCACAAATTTTCTTACCTCAGCCCTAAACATGGTGGGGCTGGGGTGGTGTAGTTCCTCCATCTGCTAAAGTGCCAAAATTGTTAAAAACGAAAGATCAACTGATTAATCTCAGATAGGATAGTATAATACATACTCCAAGTATCGAAATGTAAGCCATCGTGTCGGGATTCAATACCGGTACTTCGACATTAATTACCGGTATGTCATATCATCTTATGGCCATGATGTGATGTCATTATGTCCATTATTTATGCATGTGATAGTGTAGTCTGTGTACAAATTTTATTACCTCAGCCCCAACCATGGTGGGCTGAGGTGGTATAGATACTCCATCTGCGAAAGTACCCTGAGGGCTTAAATTGTTGTTTTTTTTTTAATGGAGATATAAGAAAATTATATTCAAAGTCCGAGTGAAATTTACATTGCTATTTTTTTAAATGGGGGATATAAATAAAATTATATTCAAATTTTATGTCTGGAAGTGCAATTTCCTGCCATCTAGAGGTGCCGTTATCACAAATTTTCTGACCTCAGCCCCAACCATCGTGGGGCTGAGGTGCACATCCTTCATCTGTGAAAGTGCCCCCGCCCCGCTCCTTGGCCCTCTTCAATTCTTAGATCAGTCACTGGAAATTAAAACAATTATGAAGTCATATTACAGTAGCTTGATGCCTATAAAATAACCAATGAACTTCACCACGCTTCGTCAAATATCCATAGCTTCCAGGGGGCTTCGCCCCTGACCCCCACCGGGGGCCCTTGGCGCCCCCAGCCTAGGTGATCGATTTGCTCTCATACTGGACCTTATGAAATGTCACCCCCTCCTCCCACCACTTTCAAAAAACGTTCCACCGCCGTTGTTTACTTATCATTTCAAAATTAGACAATTGTATTTTCCTATATTTGTGTTTGTCTCTTGGATGCACCGTACATTTTCTATGAGTACCATTGTATCAAAAGTGAATCCAATAAATTAATCGGTTGGATTGAACTGATCTAAAACTGAGTTAAACTCTGCCAAGATTACCGGTATTTAATTTTCTTTGAAAAGAAACTGTTGTATGCGAGCCCATATCTAGTAGTGGTGTGCCTATTATGGCCATGATGTGATGTCATTATGTCCATTATTTATGCATGTGATAGTGTAGTCTGTGGACAGGTGTTTTTAGCCTCCCAGATGAGTATAACAAGCATATGGACTGTGTTTTTGTCTCCTCTGCAATAAAATCTATCAAGAAAAACTAAAGAAATTTTCTGTTTATAAGATGTTCCAGAATGTATAGATGGATATGATGCTAGGACAATCTTATTACAGGACTGACGTTGACTCTATTTAAAAACACCCAACTTTTAAACAAATAATACAATGTGCATTATCATGTTTAATTTAATTCCGAGAACACGAGTACTAATGAATATTTTCAATAAGTGTAAGTAATTTATTTGAATTTGTGTTAACTGTCAATGGCACACTTTATTGTTATGAAGGTGTGTAAAAAAGTACACAATTATGAAACTACAAAACAACTGACAACAAGAAAAGTAGAAACTAACCACAATAATAAGAAATAAAAAGTAATTTATATTTACTGTACATATAAATACAGAAATATATATATATATATATAATTATATATATAGGCCTATATATATATGATTTATAGTAAAATAAAAAATACATTTTTTAATAGTTATTGTTGTTAGGCCTATTGTTAGAATTTAAAAAAATAAATGGATTAAATAAATCTATATATAATAAGAAATATCAATAACACAAAGGAGGAGTGTTTTAAATCTGATCTTTAAAAAGGGGGAAAGAGAAAGTCTTGATAATTGGAGACGGATATCATTACTGAACATTGACTATAAAATAGCTACAAATGTCTTAACAAAACGTTAAACTTTGCAAAATGTCATAAAATCCATAATAAATACTGATCAAAAGGGATATATAAAAGGTCGATTTTCCAAAGAAAATGTACTATTAGTCCAGGATATCATAGATTATACAGAAATAGAAAACGCCAATGTTGCCCTGGTTTTTTTATATTTTCGAAAAGCGTTCGATTCAATCAGTCGAGAATTTATGATGTTAACCCTAAAAAGTATAATTTTGGAAATTCATTTATTAAATGGGTCGATACTTTATATACAAAGACAGAATGTATAATAACAAATAGTGGGTGGATTTCCCAATACTTTGAAATGTCAAAAGGAATAAGAAAGGGTGTCCCCTATCAGCCTTATTATTCATAATTGTAACTGAAGTTATGGCAACTGATCTAAGAAGTGATAAATGCATAAGTGGTATCAAATTACCAATAACCAATAACCGAAGTTAAAATTGCACAACTTGCCGACGACACAGTGCTGTTCGTTAATAATGACACTAGCTTAAACAAGAGTTTAAAATTAACAGAGTCGTTCTGTAAAGTCACTGGAATGAAACTAAACAAAAGCAAAACAAAAGGCATGTGGCTTGGTAGATGGATGAATAGACAAGATAAGCCCTATGGTCTATGTTGGGTTACAAAAGAGCCCATTAAGTTTTTAGGAATCTACCTCGGTCATGACCATGAATTATGCGAACAAAAGAATTGGACAGACAAAATGCTTAGCCTAGAAAGACTTCTAGACACATGGAATAAGAGAAACCTTTCTTTTCTGGGTAAGGTTTTAATAATAAGACACTTGGTTTGTCAAAACCGATATAATAATTCTAGCATTATTAAAACGCCTGAAGAAATAATTAAAAAAAACTAATAAATTAATTTTTAATTTTCTATGGAGTGTTAAAACAGAGAAAATAAAGAGAACAACATTATTTACAGATTATAAATATGGTGGCTTAAAAATGGTAGACTTCCAGTCTCAAATAAAGTCTGTACAAATAAGTTGGATTAAAAGATTGCTTAGCATAGACATGGGCAAATGGAAAGAAATACCATTATTTTATTTGTCCAAAATTGGTCCCGTTGAATGTTATTTAAATATGTCAAATTTAAATGATCCAAAAAGTACAATCTTAAATAAATTGCCTTCTTTTTATAAAGAAATGTTAGAGTCTTTAACTGTCTTTAACAACACAAAGCAACTTCCCAAATCAATTGATGACATTATAGAATAAAACCTATAAGGAAATGATCTAGTTGTCTCAAAAAACAAACCTTTGTACTTCAAACATTGGATTGACTCTGGCTTTGTGAAAATCAAAGATATCTTAAATAAAAATAATTTTTTGTCTACCAAACCAAAGACATATATAAAAGTATAATTAAAAACAAATGCACATTTCCATCTACAGCGCAAATAAATTGGGAAAGATTATTAAATAAAAAAGTTGCATGGGAAAACATTTGGATAAAAAGGGTCATCAAAACAAAAGAAAGGAAGCTCGCACACTTTAATTTTAGATTACTACATGGAATTCTACCAACAAATAAAATACTTTACAAGTGGAACGTCATAGATACTGATAAATGCGTTTTATGTAATAAAGTTGAAGATGAAAAACATTTACTCTATGAATGTGTAAATGCCCAAATTGTATGGGATTCAATTAATAGATTAATCACACCAGTAAATATAACATTTGATAATGTTATAACTGGAGCAAATAAACAGTATATAAATAATTTCATTACTGTCGGCTCATTCTCTTTGTATAAAGCAAAAATTCTGAAATCTCTGAAAAGTGGAACTTTAGTTCAATCAATACTCTGTTAATGAATGAATTACATTTGAAATACCTGATATGACATAATTTAAAAAATTACCATTACACAACGAAGATATTTTATTTATGTGTGAATGTATTTCTTTTAAGAAAAATAAAAGGAATACATTCATAAGAATATTAAAGATATAGGCCTAGTAAATCGACATGTGGTAAATGTATGATGAAATTTTAACTGTTAAAACAAAATACAAGAAAACTGATTCTAGTATCACAATTACGGTTACCTCATTAATTTCAGCTATGTAATTATTAATTGAATGAACGAAAATTGGAATAAAAATTGATATATGGGATATATATTTATGTATGTGTATGTATGTATATATAGATACAAATGTGTTTGTTTGCGTATGTATGTGTATATATATTGATGTTAGTGTGTTTATGTTTGTGTGTGTATCTGTATGTATGTGTGTGTATGTGTATGTGTGTTTTTGTGTGTATGTATGTATGTATATATATGTAAATGTGTATATATATATATATATATGTATTTGTCACTGGTTTTTATCAATATTTACTATTGATGTTTTCTGAGGTTAAACTGATTACGAAAAATAATAATAATTTGATAGTACTGTTGTCATTGAATTATATAAATATTAAAGAAAATAGAAGGGAATGAAAAGAACTAAAAAAAAGAGGAAATATTGTATTGTTCATTTTTAAAATAATAAGATTGTTGAAATAAATACGGTGGTTACGCCACGAAAAACGAAAAAAAAAAAACATAAGAAATATCTTCTTTCAATAGTTATTGTTGTTATTGTGAGAATCTAACAAGTAAAATAAAGATGCTTAAAGGTGTAACCACCTTTTGACCTTCAACATGAAAGTAAGTTCAAAAAGTACTTCGTCTCGAAAACAAGTACATGTACTCGGGCATGTACTGTAAGACTTCGAAGGTTAGGGTTTATTATTATACCAATAGTATGATGTCTCGTCAAACCACAACTTCAAACGTGTCACAATTTGTTTTTTGTTTTTGGAAGTTTTTTTAAGACAAACAAGAAAACATCTTGTTTTATTGAACTTTATTTCTCAAGTAGCATGGCTCTTCTACCGAAGCTGACAATTGAAACGCCATAACCAGTGGCGGATCCAGGAATTTAAAATAGATGGGACCCATGGGATAATCAATTTTATGAGGGAGGGTTCATACCACCTCAGCTCTGCCATGCCAGTGGTTGGTGTTTGAGGTACGAAATTCATTGTCTGTGGAAGTTCTAGATGGCTTAAAATGACTGGAACTATCTTCTTTCTCCTTTTAAGTTAGAAAATTAGGGTGGAGAGTGTGTAGAGGAGGGGTGCAGTCCTCCTTTGAGTCCGCCTATGATAGCAATAATATAAAACTGTGCAATAAAAATATATGCACTTATATAATCCATAGACAAATTTAAATAAATAAAAACAATACATTTTAGTACACAATATACACAATGAACTATTAGCAAGAACATCTATATGGTTGCCTTGGAAAGAAGAATGAGAAGATTGATGAATATGAGCGGAAATATTGTTATACAAATAAGGAAGTCTCTGTAATTAAAGCTATATGCTTGTATCTAGCCATTTCAACAAATAGTATATTTTGCAAACAAATATTATACAGCTTAATTCTGGCACATAATATGTCCATATTATACCGGTAACCATCGCTTGTGCGTTAAAAAAACAAAACAATTTACGCTATTTTACCACAAATTTTAATAACATCATGATTAGGCTACGACACGCAGATGATTCAAACATGAAGCAAGATCGAAAAGTGGACTCTCGCACAACGCAGACGTTACCGGTATGTCACGCTATGAGTAAACGAAACGGACATGGTTTTGACATTGGTAGGCTTTACATGTGTCTATTTACAAACCACGACACACGCAAGTCTGCCACGCGACCAATCTCGAGATAGGAAGATGATAGCACGGGACGAAAAAAAAAGAAGTTTTTTAGGCCTCCTTGTGATGGTAATGGGGAGGCAAACGGATCCAGGATTTTTGTTAGGGGTGGGGGAAGCTACCAATGCTTTAACTGATTTTAGTGAACACCTACCATAGACCCACCATAGGAGTCTCTTAATGACGTTGATAAATTAACATTTTAAGAGGTCTTAAATATAAGCGAACTTTATTATTTCACAGTCAAATACAACACCTATTGAGATGTTTTAATTTAGTAATGGGGTGTTTTACAAGCATTCGATTCTTGAATTTCCCATTTTCTTTGACTGCTAAAACAATATTATTTATATTGTATAATTTATTCATTTACTTTCAAAGAAATCGTCATGAT
Source organism: Anneissia japonica (assembly GCF_011630105.1). Lineage (NCBI taxonomy): Eukaryota > Metazoa > Echinodermata > Crinoidea > Comatulida > Comatulidae > Anneissia > Anneissia japonica. Next base: position 257,706 of record NW_022705208.1, read on the forward strand.
GATGATAATGACGATGATGGTGATGGCGATGACGATGATGATGATCATCATCTTCATCATCTTCATCATCATCTTCTTCATCATTATCAGCATAATTATTAATAATAAAAATCAAATTATGACATGAACAATGTAACATATTTGAGTAGGAGGCCGCAATATCCTTAAACCGGAGCACATGCCAACTAGAAATACGAAGAGTTGTTACGGATGCAGAAAGGAAAATTAACACAGAAACTGCGATAAAACGGCAATAACAAAAATTGTCAATTCCATTGACTCACCTCTGCCAACACTGCAACAAACGTGTAAATTCAAAAAATGTGAACTCATTTCAAGCAAAAAATATGAAAAATCTGGACCCATTTTCTTAAGTTTTACCCATTTTAATCTAGATATGGGAAATCTGGACCCATTTTTCATGAAGTGGACCTATTTTATGCATAGAATTACGGTACCGTACTTAATTTGGACCCATTTTTAAAAATGTGGACCCAATCTTTGTGGGTCCTAGAAAAATTGTGTAGGACTGTCCCAACTGTCCCAATAGCTGGCTACGGCATTGATTATGTATATATA
>NW_022705208.1:260510-276970 GCF_011630105.1 Anneissia japonica
GCTACTAGGGGATCGGATTCATCACTAGCATAAGCTCGGAGGTAGTGGTTAACATCAGGCTAGATACCTGGAGGTCGTGGGTTCGATTCCCACCCGAATCACTTGCGAATTTTTCGCCAGTAGGCCCTATTTGGAGACGTACTGAGTATTCGGGACGTTTACACGTCAGTAGGGCAAAACATCACTCTTATGATATTTCCTGACACAAATTCTAATCCTAATTATTTCCATTCGATGATGATTTAGCTTTAGAGAAAACGAACAAGAAGAAATGTTTTAAAATCTGATGGTGAGGCTGCAAAACCCTTCCCGTTGTTTATCACCAAATTCTTCATCCAGCGGCTAGAAACCAGAATAATTATTGTACTAGATAAATAGAATAATTTCATAGTAATAATTCAATATATTCTTAGCCAGGGTGATAAGAATATTCTTATTTAAAGGTATGTTCTACTCTAATTTTTAAAAATGTTAACAATAAAATACAGAACAAAAATAAACACATCAAACAAGTAGTGCAAGTTTCTTGTGGTTCAATAAAAGTATGCGAATATTCTGTGTTCAAAGCATGATAATATATTGATGATGAAGATGTTGTAGATGTCTAGAAGCCAATATTGAATATGTTAAAATTAGCCTTAAATTAATTAATGATTATTGAATAGGTTTCCTCTTATTTGTCATCTATCTGTCTCTTATACACATCTAGATGTGTATAAGAGACAGTATATATACATATATATGTATCAATATCATTATTATACGATATATCAATTATTATTATAATCAATTTTATTATCATTGTCATCATTTTTAGTATCATTTATATTATTACAATTACCACTATATTGCCACCTAATATTATCATTATTACTATTACTATCATTACCATCATATTCATCGTCATCATTATCATAATACTGTATGATCATCAGGAATATCTATTATATTATTATTATTATTATCATCATCATTGCCATTATTTTCATTATCATTACCAATACCATTACAGTTATCATTACGACTACCACTAATATTAACAATATCACTATTATCATCATTATCATCGCCATTATCAATATCACCATCACCATCATCATCATCATCATCATCATCATCATCATCATCATCATCATTATCATCATCATCATCATCATCATCGTTATCATCGTCATTGTCAAAGATGTTGTGTAAAACCATGCAGGTAAACCTCACTATTAACATTTTTTGACCTAAAAAATGAAATAAAAACCAGAATTGTATAATTAAAACCAGGTCCGGGAAGAAAAAATATAATATACGTATTGTACAGATGAATAACTTCGAAGACACTAAAAAGCGTGTTTCTTATTTCGTTATTGGTTTACAATAAACTCTTTACATTTACATTTTGTATTCTTATTATTATCAAATCATTTGTTTTTATTAATATACTGTATTATTATCATTATCATTATTATTATTATTTATTATTATTATTGTATTATTATTATTGTATTATTATTATTATTATTATTATTATATTATTATTATTATTATTATTATTATTATTATTATTATTATTATTATTATTATTATTTTATACTATTTGTATATCACCATCTTTATTGTTATCATGATTATAATTATACACCACCACCATCATCACCATACATACACACACAAAAATATACATGTTTGTGTTGTTATCACAGTCAGAAGCATTGTTTAAAGTGAATAGCCAAATATGAACAAAAAGACAATGAGAAAAATATATAATATATATCTGAAACATCGTATCAGTTAGACTGAACAGATTTATTTCACAAAACATGGTACGGCATTCTTCCAATTGCATGTAAGGTAGGTCCAGCCTTAAAAAAACAGCGCTAAAAATATAGAGTTTTGTTCATTACCAGTGCAATTAACTTAACCAGAAAATTGCCGCCAGCACCATTCGGCGGCTCAACGCTTACCGCCTCTCAGATTAGGCCTAGGGCCTACGAACAACGACAAACACAAAAAAGAAAAACATATCGCATACAAAGACCCTACCAGAAAAAGAACCACTTACATCACAAGGTACGGTAGAGTTTTACGACCAACTTTAGCACTCGAATGTAGCGCCTAGTGAAGGTCTGGGAAACATTCGTATAGCAAATAAATAACAGGCCTATTCATAGACCGAAACTACTTTTTTTAAATAACGGTATAAACATAACTGTAATATTAGGCCCTGTTGTTTTTTTTAACACATTTCGTAAACTTTTACGTAGCAGGCCAAAGTTTTTGAAATTCATATCTTTTATAGAATATTTCGTCATTAACAATTATCGGTAAATTTCAAGCTAATTATCATTGTTGTTTATTTTTCTTAAAATAACGTTTATTCAGCAAAAACATTCCTTAAATAAAATCAGACAATATTGCAGCGGAAACTTTACTAAAGTACAAAGTACGGTATTTAACAGAGATATTGAAACTAATTGTTCCCCCGTTTGTTGCATGATATTATTAAACATTAATACCTATCGAAAAAAAAACCCCGATTGGAATCATCTTTATTGCTTCTTTGCTATGTTGATTCAAAAAAAAAAAACGTAATACTTACAATTAAATAAATATCATTAAATATTTCGTTTGAATATTAATCATACACTACTTTGTAAATAGTCTAGCGTATGCTTATTTCAGACACATCGTGTCTAATCAAACGATGTGCGTCTTATTATTTTCAAACAAAGTCCATGTTAAATAAACATATAGAATTCGGAACATCATTTAAAGTGTATGACCGGCTTTCGGATGGGTGAAGCACAACATACGTTGACCTCAGCCGCTATCAACCACACATTATTCCAATTCAATTGACTGAACTTTAAAATTTAATGAAGGCAATTCGAGATTTGGTCTTCGTAAGGCAATCAATTTGGTAATTATATTTATATTATATTCTTGTTAACAATATCCTCAGCCAATCACAGTACATTATTACAAATATAAATACTGTAGACCCATTACCGTATAGTATGCATAGGCTATATATATATATATATATATACTGTCTCTTATACACATCTATATAATATACGTATTGTACAGATGTACATTATAATAACAATAAACCAACAATGTATCAATAATTGGTCACCAAAATTGCAAGAAAATCATTGTCCATGTTCAGGATATACTTCGATTTGAAACAAAACATCCTCATTAAATAACATGCACACATACAACAAATACTTAACAAAACTTTAATTACAATCTTAAATATGATAATATACAAATATTTATGAAACTGCATAACTTGGTGGAACTTCAGACATTTTCGCGCTGCTTTACACTCAATTCCCGCCACATTTCACAAGTTTCACGCTCGTCGTTTCCACCGTAACCATCGCCAGTTTTACTCGTCATCTTGGCTTTGAGTTTTGAAGACTTGTTACCTAGCAGAAGTATATCCGTTTATCTATAAGAATCTTTCGTCAGAATAAACAATAATGTCATCTTCTGTAAGGATCAATCGTCACAAAACATTATGGCGACACTCTGCCCTCACATTTTTACACAGTTAATGCCGTTTGAACTTCAATCGCTGCTACAGGAGACGCTTGTACTTTGACTTTGTTCTTGCCTTTGTCCCATACCCTGTGAAACCAAAGCAGTCAGAGAGTTAATCACTACGCCAACGAATCTCAACAAATCCAAGTTATCATGTACAGTATACAAAATATGAAGGCATTCGTAAAATATATCATTAATGATATTTAAATTAATTGTCGATGGCCTAAATAGACTGATTTGTGTTTATCGACACAGTGACCCGATTCATAATCACCGATAGAATTATCAACAAAATGCATTTAAAGTTCTCACATATTAGTCATCACTGATTGCGAAATCTGGCCTTCGTTTGGTTAGCGGCAATAAAGAAAAGAATGTGAGCGACAGAAATGTGTACGGCATGATGCAATAGTAACTAAACTGATAATTTGTTTAACGACATACATTACTATGTGTACGTATAGGCCGATGAACACCGCGTACGACAATATTCTACCAATTAATTTCTTTTTGGCAATCGTAATCGCCTATACGATTCGCGATTTCTCAATTCGAACAGAAATACCAAAGTGATGATTTACATCACCACTGAGTTCATCGACCCCCTATTATTGTTAGGTTTCCAGGAAAACCCAAAATTGCAAAAGAAATTTTCCAAAGGATATGGATCCGATTGCCGGAAGCACCAATTCCGGAGCGACAGCTTAAGTTGTTGAATCGGAAATTGCAACAGGTTCCCAATATAAATTTTCTTTAAAATATTATTCCTCTTAATTTAGTTTCAAAAAATAGTCCACCAAGTATTGTAGTCGTCACAGGTATATAATTCTGTCATTTTTAATTTCGTAGATATTTATATATTTTGCCAAGCAATGACGTTTTTTCTGTAATGGATGAAATTATACATTTTTTAGACGGATTCAATCGGATTATACAGTAAACAGCGAAATACAAGAATTGCATTTATTGTTTGAGAAAGTATAATCTACTTGAGGGCGCTCATAGCATATGGCTTCGATCAAGATTTTTTCTTAGTCACTACACAAACGCTCAGGAATTTAGCCTAAACGATGGAATTACATTTAAGAATGTTTACAGTCTTATCTTAATCGTATATAAATAGAACTAAAATTATTCAATCGTAAAATGATGATTTATGTTTTTTAAACATGACATCAATAATTGATTTCGTTCCGACTACCAATAGAACGTACGGTACCGTAGGCTATACAGTACTGTAGTTATCGAATCGTTTTAGCTTTGTCGAAAACCGCCAGTCATGGTAAACTAGTATAAGATCGCTTAAATTTCCCATGATTTAATAATATAATGTAATGCATTTCCTTATATAAATTTACAAAATTATTCGATAACGCTTAAACAATATAGACATTAAGAAATTAATTATTTATTAATTGAATTCATTTCATAACATAACGAGAGCATACCGTCATAATTTACGATGCCTTATTTTTTAAATTGTGCCACTGATATTCGACAAGGTATACCCTCTTAAGTTATTTCTTAGAATACAGATTTCCATAAACATTAATTTCAATGAGTTTGTACAATAGGGTATGGGGAGCAATGTGTTTAACATAGCAGATGAGAAAACAGCATACAAGCATATGGAAACTAATAGGCTCCACCTGAAGGCTGATAATAATAGCAGGCCGAATAAAGTTAATTATAATAATACCATTAATAATTATGGATATTTATGAATGACCTGTGTATTGGTGAAAACTTATTTCTTAAATGAAGCAACTGAAAAATATTAATGTCTGTAGAGCGTGGCATAAAATAAGTATTGGTGCTGCAACATACTACAAAGTTCTTTGCATATTAAATCTTAAATTTCTGATATAAAATTCAAAACATTTTGTAGTAAAATGTTTGTTAAAAACTTATGTTTTTCAAACGATACAATAATAATAATAATCAGGTCTATTACTATAATCATTATCATCACTGTATGTGGGAATGAGGAAACGGTGAACGAAACCAGGTGGATCAGAACAAGGATGAGCCGTCAAAATATGAAGGGAAAATACAAAAAGCCTAAATACAGCCTGAATCGGATAAAGAGGAAGTTATACCGGTACTCTTTACTATTAACCAAGATACAGTATTTTCCCCGCATCCTAGTTTAGAGTTGCTGGTATACATATGATTTTATTGGGTTTGGGTCCATTAATATATGGGTCAGGGCACAGGTGTAGGTGTGGACGTGGGCCTTATACACCGTGGTTCAATAATCAGTTTTGCTCGTTATCCTTGTTCTGAGCCTCTAGTACGTGGATAGTTTACGGAGTCATAGCAGGTAAAAGCGCCACGATTAGACAAGATTATCGGTGGGCCACTGGATCATCTTAAATCAGCACAGTGGTATGCAGGCCGGCCTAATCTGATCGTACCTCTAATCAACTTAATTTTGATAATCATTTATAGTCCCGCACACTACCGAAAACTCGCATTAGTCAGTACAGTAATATATTTTATGTACGCGAGATTACGTTTATATATTGTTCAAATGAACTACTAGACATAAGACTTAGGCACAAATTGAAAAATGCATAATAACACATGTTATAATATAGAAATATTAAAAATTTCGTGAAAAGAAAATAAGGATTGTTGTACACACCTAACGTACCCTCACCTGGGCTTCGGCCTCAACTCGTCTTTCCTGTCGCGTGTGCAAGGTTGCTAATCGTTGTCGTTCCTCAAATTCTCGTAGTCGTCGGTTTTTTTGTTCTAATGTGTCTAAAAGTATTTTATTTTCGGTCTGAAAAAGAACGAAGCAAAACAATGTTAAATTACAATTACAATAAGTCACGGAATTTATTCAATTCATCGCAGTCACACTAAAAGCCATACAGTGCATTAGATAGCTAAAGAGTTAAAAATTCACACAACACGACTACAGCAAATTATAAAAATTTTATGTAATCAAATAAAGAATTGCATCTATTCATGTAAAAGCAATGATATTAATTCTCGCCTCGTGTAGGTTTTGTTTCGCCGAATTTTGTTAATGCAACTCTCACGGATGCCAACTTCCCAAAGAGATTTTCGACTTAAAATACAATACAAATCAACGAAGCTATTCAGTGAATTACCAATTAATACTTAATTATTATAATTAGTGACATATTATGAGACAGACGGTAGTATTAGATTAGGCCACGGACTGAACAATATCCGTCAAATTGCAAGATAACTTACAGGAAAAATCAGAGTAAGATTCTTTAGTGAAATGACAACCGGGAGGCCAATGATACAACACAACATGTGAATGCGAATACGTTCGACGTATACAAAACATGATTACCCATTCCCCATCCATTTAGCGTCAGGCTAAATATGATTACGATGACACGAAAATATAGTTTGTTGGCCCTAATTGAAATGCGACGGGAGTGACACAAAATTATAGTTTGTCGGCCCTAAATTTAAATACGACGGGATCACATCTTAAGATTCATAAGCGGAAGTTAGTCGAGCAGGCTTCTTTTTACATTAGTTTTTTAATTTGTATTGCATATATTTATGCTCTGTTTACTGAACATTTTATTTCAACCTGTTATTGGTGTTTTACACTGTTGGTTGAGAATAAAGAATAAAGAAACCCGAATACTGTATATTTTTTAGCGCTAATTATCACTTTAATATGTTCTTATGTCTACAGTGTATCCGTTACCGAACTGGTTTAAAGTTGGTTTGTCGTCTAACGAAAAAAGAGGTACCGTACGAGACAGCGTATCGAGAATGTCATTGTGTACAACATCAATACTTAAGATAACTTAATAATATAATGATAATAATAAAAAAATAACAACAACACCAATATCAATAACAAAAACTACAGCACATGAAATGAACTATAATTATGATGAGAATGATAATGCTGGTACGGTAGTGATGATAATTGCTGATGAAGGCAGCTGTGGTAATGATATGACAATAATTATAATAATAATACTATTAATATAATAGTAGTTCAATTTATTTTGCGTCAGAGAAATAAGTATTATCACAGGAGTTGTATTTTTGTCCTACCATGACGTATTATCGTACTGAATACTCAATACTGTGTGAAACCAGGCTAGTTATGTTGTTGTGCTTTCGATACTCTCCCAAATTACTTGCGATTTTGTTTCCTCAAGTATTTGGGGACATACTAAGTAGGCCTATATACTCAGTTTGATTACACGTCAGGTAGGACAAAAACATTACTCCTATAATATATTTATAATAATAATAATATTCATTTGCATACACACACAAAACACAAATTTCCTAAATCATAATATGCCTATAACGTTATAATATTTGAAGACACGCATCGCTGAAATGTATTCATCATTCTAATGTTAATTAACATTAATCTATTTTTAAAATGTGCGTCACAGAGATTGTATAGTAATTCGCTAAAAATTGTATTGCAACTTTTACAACACATACTACGCTCTATTGATGATAGAATAGAAAAGACATGGTGAGTGAGAATAGTACACCATAAAACAAAAACAATCTCAGAGTTTATAATTACACATCCTGTGTTTAAATAAAGGCGCTGTCCAGACTATCAAATGGTATTTGACAAAAACATGTGGCATGGCTAAATATGGCCATGATGACATGACCATATATAGGAACATCATGACTATATATAGGAATACAACAGTTTTTTTAGTCAAAGAAAATTTAATAGCGTGGAGCTTAATTGCTTAGGCATACTTTGTATAATTTACGGAAGTTAATATAGGCATATTCGTATGCCCTATTTATATTTTACAATAATATTCAATATTTTTTAGCTGGTGAATAAACATGCGATTTTATCTTTCAATTCTTCCATGTAAATAAATACCATAATATTACATTCAGGCCTTTTAGTTTTTAATATATTATAGGCTTATAATTATATTTTGTACATAGGCGTATCTATTTTTAAAATTATCTTAAATACTATAATTTTCGTATAGGTCTAGGTGAAATCGTCAAATTGTAGTTTTTATTTACTTTGAAAACAAAATAATTCATTTTGTACATTATAATAATGAAATTTTGAATATTTTCTGTTGGTTTTAATGACTTTTCAATTGGATTATTCCTACTCGTTTTTTCGTATGTGGTTTTCTGATTCGACTGAAATATTATATATTCATTTTGTTATGGTTTTGCAATATTAAAAATCCCATGCAATTCATGTTTTACTGCGAAATAAGGATGTCAACAAGAAGGATCGAAAAACTGCCAAGCAAAATTGTTGTCGTCGCCAATATTATAATAACAGACGCATAAAGCAATACCATTACACAAAGTAGTATTAGACCTACAATTTAAGAATTCAGGTACAATAAGTCTACAGATCGGCGAAAACTTAATTGTTTGGATATTTCCTGATAAATTATTTAATCTTTTAAAATAAAACAACAGGCCTAGTGTTTTTTTTTTTGAAATTTTGAAATTGATTTTCTACGATTCACAGTCAATATCTTACCGCTGCTGTGTCGTGGTCGAATTCGATATAGCCTAGCCCATCTAGCCTTGCAGTATCTATCCAGCCGGTCCATAACACGCTAACTCCGTTCAATATAAAATGTGCTTTTAAGTGTACCTGTAGAGTAATAAAAATATATTTATAATAAGTCCGTAATTTTATATTGTATTTATTTCTTCCTGATCAGTGCAAAAACTTTTATTACCCAAAAGTATCAGAAGTAGAAAAAGTACAAAAACAATCTACTGTAATATATAATACCGGTAGTAATTTAAAAATGAATCGCTGGTAAAACCAGCGTAGAAATCACAATTTGAATTAACACGAAACGCAATAGGCCTGGGACTATATGTTATGTTTTAATGTAGACATTTGCTATAGCGCAAAAATGTTGAAAAATATGTGTTTTAAAACTGTCTTTGAAAATGTTGAGAGAAGGGGAATTGCGAAATGCAAGAGAAGAATTCCACAATGGCGCTGTAACAGAAAATGCGCTGTCACCATAAGTTTTCAATCGACTAGATAGAGTGTGAAAAACAATATGTTGGTGGTCCGAGTGAACTGCTGCAACGACTAGACCTAAAAAGATGAACTAAATTTTCAACTGAAAGAGGAGCAATGTCATGGAGAGATTTAGGCCTATATGTAAAAGGAAGAGTCTTTAATAATGGTGTAAAAATGCGCTGATATCGTGAAAATTTTGTAAGCAGCCGAGCAGCAATGTTTATTGTAAATCTAGAGATAGATCGATCAAATGTCATGAAACTATATAATAACTATTATATTATATTCCATGATCAAATCATGTGGCGCCTTTGTGAACGAATGGACAGTTTATATATTTTTCTGTAACAAAAGAAATGCTTCTCGAATCTAACGTTAAATCCATGTGTTCTTCAGGAACGCAAACCACGATGAATTGAATCACAAAAGAGTCTCTTTAGCAATAAAAAAAACCCCCAAAATACAGTGGTTATGATTAATATTATTATTACAAAAAAAAGACAACTAAGAAGGAAAGAAATGACATTGGAAACGTGGACAACCAGCTGCAGCTACCTCATGTAGGACCGCTTGCCGGCGTCTCGTAAATCGGAAAATAAGGCGTTTACAGAGGATTGTGGTGACCAGATGAGCAACTAGGCCTATGACTCGTGAAACCAAAAGGTGTGCCTCTATCTATAGTCTATAGAACAAGATGGAACTGTTATTGTTGTTATTTTCATTGATATTATTGTCACTGATATTGTCATTATTATTACTAATACGCCTATTATTATATTAGACCTATTACTACTACTACTACTACTACTACTACTACTACTACTAGCCTATTTGGCCTATTATATTATTATAATTATATTATTTTTATTATTATTGTCATTATATTATATTTGCATTATTGTCATTATATTTTTATTTTCATTATTATTATCAATATTTCAATATGATTACAGTAAGTACTCTATTAGATTGTTCTGTTCTTAATTGTTCAATATTGCTTTAATATTATGTGTTCATTTTACGTCAGTTAATAGAGGGGGCTGGGAATAATTGTCCCTTTTTTGGGCAAATTTCGTGTTATTCCCGATATGCTCCATCAGTTCATCTTATCATTTATACTGTATTTGTTTCTGTTATTAAGAGCATATTGAATAAATCAAATCGAACTCCTAATATACTAAGCCCATACATATTTTGTCGTCAAGTTTAGTCTATTTCACAGCCAAGCCAAAAATCTATTTAAGTCGCCATACAATAGTCGGTAGATGAATCATAGCTCAACCAATAGTTCAAAACATCAGATTAAAAAGATAACAAATTTACAATTGAAACTCAAGATTTTATAGTTACCTCGCATTACAACAGGAATATTTGAAAGCTCTTTCTCCACAAAAACTGAGAAGTAAACTGTAATATACCTGATAGTTGTATTTACTACAACGTTTATGCATCCTTAATACAATATTAAAATATTTATTGGATAACAGTTTTATAACAGTGGCACACGTTAGACAAAACCTAACGGTGTATCCAAAAAACAACAAAATGTATATAGGCCTAATCAAAAAGCAACAAAAATATAAAATAAAATTCTTAACTAAATAAAAGATATTATTGGTCATTTTTCTGAAAAATACTATCAGGCCTTATCTTAATGCTGAAGGCCTGTCGTCATTTAACATCAGTCGACTAATAATACGGTAGGCCTAGTCTTGTAAACACGGTAGGCCTATACAGTAAATCCTAGGCCTATAACTTCATTCAAAAAAGTCTAATACCATAATATCATTAAAATCAGAAAAGAATTGGTACATGCTTATGCGAATTATAGATTTCTTAATTAGTGAGGAATTGCGCATGTTTTTAAGTTAATAAGAAAAATCTAAAGCTCTGCAGCTGGACTCTGCGAGTCAAGTCTGATGCCACATTTGCATTTTCAAGATGGTTCCTGTGTTCATAAAGGCTCAAACATTAGAACGAAATCTGCAAAACATTTTACAGATTTAAATTGATGTAAAATAGGGCCTAGTACTTAGTCTATTCCTAAAGATGAAGTGATTAAACTTGATATTCTGTTTTATATACTTTCAATAATAAATACGACAGCATTAGACTGAGCTTTATAAGCTCGTACACATAAAAAAAAAAAAAAAAAAAAAAAAAAAAAGCAGCTTCAGATAACAAAGCAATGTAAATTTATGTAGGCTTAAATTGTAATGGCGCAGGCCTAGTAGGATAGGCCAAGTACCGTAGTAAACTGAGAGCTTCGGTTTGCCATTGGCGGTAGGCCTAGTAGTAGGCCTGGTAGTAGTAGCAGCAGCAGCTTAAAACGCAAGTGTTAGATTTATCTTTAATCTGAAGCGCTACATTTCCATCGATGAAATGCGGCAGAATTGGCGTTAGCAATGGTCATACAGGAAATGTACTAGGCCTAACTGATCGTATGGCACTAACAACAAGTTTGTGAAAAATGACCTAGGCCTATAGGCCTACGGTGAGATATTTAGGGAGTGAAATTAAAATAAAACGTTACACCAATACGAGTAAGCCTGTCGAAATGTAAAACATCCCTTATGGAATGAACAGGGGCGGATCCAGAAATGTCCAAAAGGGGGGGGGGGCCGGAAGCGGGGGCCGAAAGTTTTGGGCCGATTGAGACAACACTGTCGTAGGGGGTCTGGGGCATGCCCCCGCGAAATTTTTGTGTTCTAGACGCCCGAACATAACATTTGAGGCATTCTGGGCTATCATTTTTTTTCTTTTTCTCTCTCTTTTTTTCTTTTTTTTACCTCCCAAAAGGGGGGCCGGGGCCGGGCCTGCCCTCCCCCCTAAATCCGCCCCTGATGAATTATGAATATTTGTTGAAATGAGAAATGACTTTCTACTTCCTAGTTACGATGGGTCGTGGTTATCAGTGTTTTCTTCCCCCACTATAGCCTCCTAAATAGGGCCTACATTATTACATTACAAATTTTACATCTTAAAGTATAAACGGGCCAACTGCAACCATTGCACCTATTTCATATTCCTTGTCATGAATGGAAATGGTCCTTTTTCAATAGGCATAAAAAAAATCATTTCATTTTGTATTGTATAAATACATTCCTACAGGGAGTATAACTAATATACAGTATGTCTGCATTCCTACACAACACGTGGTGTAGGCCTAGAATAGACAGTAAAATGATTCAGAATGAAAAACTGGCGCTTTAGCTTATTATGCTTGGAAACAAGCCAACAACAAGAGAAAGTAGTAGGCTCCCTGGCGGTCCCCTGACGACGGACGCGTGAAGAATAAAAAGTACACTAACATTAAAGATTTACAACTTTTGCCGCGTTTAAGTAGTCGTAAGTCCCATGCGAGATCATCATCTTATTCCAGGAAATTCATCTTGCATTTCGACAGAACTGAATATATCTTTAAAGATTTTAAGAATTAAGAAAACTTACTTAGATGAAGTGAGATTATCCACATTTAGATTGTGTAGGCCCAGTACCGGTACTCAATGATTGATTAAGCGGTGAAGCTTGGTTTCGTTCAGTGTACCAATTTTCCTAAACTTTAAATAAGAATGTTAACGGTTCCGGTTTCCAACACTGTACCAGTTAATTTTAGTAATCCGACGTTGTTCGTTTTGATAGCCATAAATTTGTGAAAATATTTGAATAGCGTGGGGATTTTTCTTTGCAAATATCAGTCTACCCTAGGGCATACTAGGCCTACTACTGTACTTAGCAAAACTACTTGAATTAGTTCTAGGCCTACTTATATTCAAAAGTTCACTCTTTTTGACATCTTTGACTAAACATGTATTCACATGTTCAATCGCATTTTTAAATTATATTCTCAATTATGTCACTATAATATTGCGTGATGGAAATATGCACAATTGTTGCCTGTTCTTGGCCTGAACAACCAAGATTATTTAAAACCCAAAATTTTTAAATTAGATTAAAATGTACAAGGCCAACATGTTCGATACGAATATTGCTTTCTTAGGAAATACATTTCTATTCCAAATACCACCAGCGGCCATTTCAATCTTTGACCACATCTAAATTAGTTAAACGTCGATACAACCTTGAAGTTTTACCAAACACAAGGACATGAAATATAGATTTATGCCCCGGCATTATCAAAGTAGTAGAAATCGACTTAGGCCCTATCAGGGAAATATGTAATTCTCTGTTCTCTTGCCAATACCATGTATAATATGCCAAGACGTAATTTTAAAACGCTAAAAATATAAAATAGTACAAACGCAGGGAGACAGAAATCTGTGTGGAACCAAGAAAGTTTGGCAACATCTCTTAACAACCCAAGACTTTCTAAACATTGTTTGGCAGCATTGATGCAAATTTTAGCGTCCGCTAATGTACTTGACCTTCTGGAAAATTCGAAGTTCATTATGCAATTTAGTATAATCAAGAGTTTTTAATAGGACTAGAAGTTGTTCTTCTGTCATACGGCAAGGCTTTGGCCTCAAAATAGCTTTGTTCTTAGAAATCATGTTTATGTCTATTAAAAAGTTCTACCTTACAGATACACCTATATCTTACTACTACAATATTATTGTGCGTTTTACTAACGGTCATAATGAGTAATTCATTAAAGAGAAAACCTCCTAAAAATTACTGATTAAACCTTGGTCATTAGAAGTTATCAGCTAGGCCTACATACCTACCCATTAAAAGGAGATGCTATGGTTGACCTACCTGATATCCAAAACTGATAAACACCCCCTATCGCATCTACCGATGAGACGTTTTATGCTTATCAAATAACAAAAATGGAATGCTTAGTTAAACTTTACGTTAAAAGAGGTGTGTGATTTAGGCACTACACTACTGGGAAATTCTTTTCCATGGCTACCGCAGGAGTTTACTGTACTCCTATGGACATAGGGTAGAATATTGTAGTCCTATTATCGGGGATTTATTTACGATAGCTTCTTAGCTTGTTTGGCGGATGTTTGTTGCCAAGCGTTCACACGTTAGAGTGGTGGTGTAACTTTTCCTAATAAAAATCACCCCTTAGCCTAGTTAATGTGATTGTGTACTGGTTCCTATTGATTCATTCATAATTTCCAGACTGTAAACGCCTTTATTTTGACTAGGTTGCTCCGTCAGTCAAGGCTAAGTTGACGGCTAGCCGTGTTCACTCGGGCTGGCACGATATTCTTCTTTCCGTTGTCGAGAGGGCTTCCGATTGGTATCGCATTGAATAGAACAAAGACAGGGAACATAAAAAGAACAAGATAAAATGTTTAAAAAAATAAAAGAATACTGCAACCAATCTGTCAGGATACCATGACGAAAATCTTGTGAGCTGAACTCAACCAAAATGGCCTCCATATTAATGAATAATTTTATCACATTGAATAGAACAGTGATGATTAAACTGTAAGGCGTGATCACAGACAATGCGAACGGCCGGTCCGTTTTCATGTTGTGTGACTAATTACACAAATGCGCGAAGGTTCTTACACCAACTAACTTGGCTATGTGTCATCAATGAGTGTACACGCCACTGAGTCAGGAATAATAGGGAACATGGGCTTCGGTACCATGGCGACCGACTGTGGGTTAACTGGAAACGATTTCACATCATGCTGAGGCAAGAAATTGACTTTCGTGCTAAACTACCAACAAACCCTGTGATTGACTTTGCAATTAGGTGAACATTGCTTATAACACGGAGGCACAGGTATATATTATTATCAGAAAACAGTACCGTAGAGACGGAGGGATGTTAAAATTATACCAACATTGACTTTGGAGAGTGAATAACGTATCGTAGTTATGCCAATTAATATTAGTAGGCCTACAGAGAAAATGCACCCTATACACAAAATACAGAAAAGGAATCATTTGTTAAAGACATCACATTATGCTTATTTTGCTACAGTGTCTTCGTAAGTCTACACCGATAAAATATTAATCAAAATTTACTTCATACTTTTGACCACCTCAATAATAACAGTAATAAAAGCGATAATATAAACATAATAACGTTAGTATCCATAATATATTCAGATACCGGTAATAAATTAATAGGCCTAAATTTATTCGCCTAATAAAATATAACAGCAGTGACATTCATAATAATAATTATAATAAATTAATTAAAGTGTAATAAATCACAGATAAAAAATGTCCGTTTTAATGATTTACAGAAGTTTTACTACGAAAGTCTAAAAATATGCTGGCAGGAATTTAAAGGTATTGATGCAAATAGGAATAGTAACGTACCGTATTATTTAAGGCATAATAAAGTTGGTTAGCCAGAAAATCTTTTCTCAATTTTCAATTAAAAGCTAATAAGAAATTCAATATTTATTTTTTAATTTTCAAGATAAATTGCGTGACGCTATACCTTTTTTACTGTACCTGTTTTATTTATTTTTTTAAAGAGATTTGTTTTAGCATGTAGCGGTGAAGCATTTATAGTAGGCCTACAGTACGCCTACATATACTTAATAAGTGATAGATAATCAAAAACAATAAATGAATCAAACGTAACAGCTAATAGTACTCGGAAGATATTAATTCAGCTAGGCCTATATATGTAATGCACTTCAATTTAACTACTCTTTAAGTAGGCGGTAAGCATCTTAAGCTACCATGCTGACAACTCAAAAAAGGTAAAAGAAACCGCAAAGCAATAAGTACATATGATTTGTCCTATCAAATATATATTATTGGCCACTACAAGGACATTCGCGGGTCATTGATATTAATATAGCAACTCGTAACAAATATAATGTAGTGGCGACCATTTTGTAGCGTGTATATAAAGTCTAAATCAAATTTAGTATTACGTTACATTTACATGGCAACGGCGAAATATTGCTCAGGTAATGCACACGGATGTAAACAGTGAAATTTACAAGTATATATA
>NW_022705208.1:277754-286093 GCF_011630105.1 Anneissia japonica
CCATATATCAATATCATATATATATATAATATATATATATATATATAATAATCATAATCCTTTTCACAAGTTGTTGTTTCCGATAATAACAAAAGATAAATAAATATATAGGTGGTATAACCGAAGCTCTAGCTTCTGTACAGTGCATAAAATTATTTTGATGATACGTTTAATTGCGCAATCGAGGAAGCACACAACAAACACCATCGGCTTGAAGACACTCTCAACGTTGGATTTATTTCCGTATTCAACAAGCACTGACGAAATAGGGTGTGCGCAGTGTTAATCAAATAGACTGTGTACCTCTAATTCTCGACTGAGTTTTCGAAATAATTCATCGTTTTCAAATTTCGCTCTCTGGTCGGGAACCACTCTCGGCATGTTCGCTATCCTATTCATGGAGCAGTGTAGTGGCGACGAATGCACGCTTCGCTCTTTTCTGTGGTATTCTTTTATCGGATCGGACACTTCTCGATGGATCTCCTCATCAACGTTGCGGTTAAGCGATTGTGTATGGTTCAACAACGCGTTTTCTTATAATCATTCAATGAACATCCCACTAAGTCGCTGATTGGCTAATGCGTGTACAATCAGGAAGTGGGGGTCGATGACCGAACTGCAGTTCTGTATTATTATCGCGTTCACTGAGGCTTGCAAAGTAAAAGACCAACAGACAGAATTCGTCGTTTGTTGTCAAGTGTTAATTTTTTTTCGATCAGGATTATTTCATATTGTATTAACCATTGCCTGTATTAATTTATCTGCCATCGAAGCAGGCGGTTAAGAACGTTTGGATTTGACACAGTTGATTCGAGGAAAACGTGTATACGAGTACATGCCGTCTGATGCTCTGCATACGTCAGGCTTTATGTATGACGTCATGCATTTGTATTGGTTTACATTGATGACATCAGACTATCGAGTTATGCCATCGTGATCTGACTGTATCGAGTGATTCGTTGTCGTGCGCAGAATACATCATACTGAGGAGTATTCCAGTGTAGTAGTAGTAGTAGTATCTAGCCTACTGCTGTGAACTCTCTTCGCACATGGGCTAATATCGAAAATCCAGTATAATTACTAGAAAACAGAGTGGCGTAAATACAGTATTGTTCCTAGAACTGAGATGAGTCCAGGGAAGGAGGTATAGTCGTAAGGCTCTCTTTAGCTCTGACATACTGTAATATACCAGAATAAATTGAATATACCCTTATTTATAATTCAATGTTCTAAGACCAGTACACTTAGATTTAGATTATTAGAATGCTTCCCCTATGTTTTATATCATTCAGGAATTATCTGTTTAGAGGCTAAATAAGCCGTGGAGGCCTCCTTCCCGGCCACTGGTTTAAATTTCCCAATGCTTTCTAAGGCCCAATATTTTATAGTTTTTTTTTTTAGTTTATCACCCTATCTTGGCTGAAAAAGTGATGAGGGAGGGAGGTTTTTTATTTTTATTTTTGATATTGCTAAAGCCACCAAGGCACCCTTGGGTGGTTTGCTGGTACATTGATATTCAAAGCAAAATACCTGAGATAATACAAACAATATCTACTAAATATTTAGTTAAACAAAAAAAGAAAGAAAACAAAAAAATCAGTACCATAGAAGACGTTCGGGTGGGGGTGATAAACTAATCATATTTTTATCGGGCCTAATAGTCTTCCGATAATATTACAGTAAAGATGCACTGTGTGAGCTAACAAAATTGGGGGCAAATTAATTCGATTTTTGAATTACCTAATATATTTAAGTAATTTATTAACTTACAAAAAAAATCCCCATCAATAATTGATTGGGATTTTTTTTAAAATTAATTATTATTGGACAGTTAAATTATACCTTTATACTTTCCGGTTCTTTAGCACAAACACTTAAATTGGCTGGTAAAAATGTCTACAGATCAGCAATTTTTGTTCCATACGGTAGGCCTACTGTTTCTGGGTTGAAGTTACTGACTTTGCTACTGAATTTGTTTCTATTATATGAGCTATTTAAAAATCTTAATTGATTTTTTGATGTTTTCCATTTTTTTTTGTGACAGAAAAATATCGCACTATCATGGGTATGAATCGGGGAACAGTTAATTTAACTGTTCCCTGATAGGAATGGCTGACTGTGTCCTGTGAATCACTATGACAACATGGGTACCATTAATACAATACCGTGCATTCATTCATTCCGTTTATGAGCTTTTCCATTAACCTATTTAATATACTGATTTTACAATCGTACAGCTAATAGACTTCCTCTGTTCCAAACGGAATAAATGAAACGTTAATGATTGTATCATGCCGAATTTGTATAGAAGAACTTAATTATTTACCTGTTAAAATCATTTATGTTACGCCTTGACCGAAATCAAGAGACTCTGAAAATTAAAATTGTATCCTAGATACGGCATAAGATGAATTGGAACAATCGCTCTCTTAAAAGTTTAAAATCATCGATAGTTTGCTTTAAATAGTTTGCTTTAAATAAAAAATATACTTTTAGCGTCACCTTCCCTTGCTGATTTTTCGACAAGCTTCTGGTTTTTATATTTGTGTATTTCCAAATAATCTTTGAAAATTTAAAAGTTTTTATTAAAATCGTATTTTTTTAAACAGGGGAAATAACTATGTATTTAAGCAAATTTATCGTAAAACAAAAATAATGACAAATATTTAGGTCACCCGTCTGGTCAGGTGATTTTTAGTCTAAATTTTTTGTACATTTATAGAAATAAAAACTCTCCTTCCCTCTAATTTTTAATGGATGCGACGCTAACGTATCATTAAAGAGAAGGAGCTTTCGATCATGATCGGATCATTATGAGACCAAGCCTTGGTATATAAACTACACTCAAAATAAGGGCAGAACAAGCCACCCATTTTGATTCAATATTTCTGTCTTTATTTAGATCATCATCTGACATCAGGAATGAAGCCTTCTTGTAGAAAAGTTAATTGTTTCGTCATTTAGTAATTCGACTTGGGTCACGCCAAGAAGTAGGCCTATTTATGAGAGTTAAAGGTAGAGATAGGCTTTTAACCCGCGGCGTAGTAGGTGAGATCATCTGCCGTAGTCACATCCTTCCACAACGACAGGTTCTGATATAAACAAGGTGTACCGGTAACCCATACTTTTCCGAAAACTATACTGAGTTCTTCTTTGAAGTACAGAGGAGTCATAATATAGAGCTTTTGATTGACCGACAACGGAGGAGTAAGACCTACCACGTAATGACGTCACTAAGAAATTTTGCGTGTGCGAGAACTCTGAGTTCTCGTTGTGTCGCCTGAATTTTAGGACGCAGTATTTTGGCCCGATTTTACGTTGTGCAGAGAACGTAGAACGGTTACGGATAAGTGACTCCGTTCTAGCGTTATGTCTTTGCTCAAATCAAAAGTCCCCCTTATTACCTTCGTTTTTAAGTAACTATCGGACAAGGCTCAGTTTTACCGACTGAATGAGTCGAACCAGTGCAAAAGATAGGTACCGGCGTCCCATGACTTCTTGCTCGAACATTTTATTAAAAATAAAAATTAAAAAATGTAATAAGTTTAACGCAAACTGTAGTTGAAACCAAACAAATAGAGTACAATATGGTATCCAACATCAAGTAAGATAAATAAATCGTCGTTAAATGATATATGCCTAAACAAATATAGATGAACAATAGACCTACTACGGTATTTAAATAAAATATAGTACTAACATTTTTAACTGGGAAATTATACTTTGAATTCAACAACAGTTAACCATAAAGAACAATATTCAAGTATAATAACAATTCATATAAGGTATTCAAATAATATCAACTTGAAATTAAAATATAAAATTATATAAAAGTTATTTAAATTTACATTTAAAAGCTTAGGTTAGTAATCTATCAACTTCCCAACTCCGCATGAACGTTTTTTTGATGAGAGTGAGTCACACTTGTTGAGAGGGATGACATATTAACAATATTTTTCACAGGTCGATTGGCCTGTCTACCCTACTGTAGTATAATGCGGCACTTTTTGTGGGTGTTATGTGTTTCAAGTCGCCAAGTTCTAGCAACCATCATGCAAGCTGGCAACTGTTCAATATAGGCTATCTTTAGGCCAACTACAGAGACATCAATCCAGACTCGGTTGTGATAAATATGACCGGCTACATCTATAAAGAATTTCTTTAAAGTCTGCGCTACGCTACACCATAACCACAATAGTAATGGTAGACTTGTATCTGTGACGTAACGAATTTATTCCAATTGTCTTAACGTAACTCATGCGTTTCTTTTAGCGCAGCCTACAAATGACTTTACAGTACACTGTAATTACTTCAAGAGCGAGCGTCGATTCCATGATGATCATGTTATTTAAACATTAAAATGTCCATGTTAGCAGCCTTTCTATAGGACAAATGCAGTAACAAATGCTAATATAATAACTTCTAAAACTAAGTAGGCTTGTTAGATTCCATAAGGCTTCTAAAATCTATGTCACACTCGACTACTCAAGACGGTACCTATGCCCATGCAGGACCATGTGCGTAACTGTGTCCCAGCCGGTTGACCTAACGTGAATAAAGTCAGTCAGGACGTTTGGGGGAATTAAAAACCTGATGTCTAGATCCTACATCGTAAATTCTGAACGTGGTGGTAAAGAAATACAGTGCTACAATAAATTGTCGACTTCTTAAATATCACATTATTATGATAGGTCAGGTTTATGACTAAAAAAAAATCGCAGAAATCTCTTGCGGTGAAAAGGTAAGGCAAGATGGAAATGTGGGCGATCACCAGGGTGATGGTGACGATCAATGACTAAGCCTGTGTCATAAACAATTACCGAGCCAGCTCTCATATAGCCCGTTCAGTGGTGCATCTAGGCACGCCTCTCCAAAAATTACTCGGCCCCAATCGCACCTCCCAATCGAAAAATTTAGAGTGTAAAAGTAGCCCATATTTGAAAACGCGATTAGGAAACTTAATGTCTAGCCCAGTGTTTTCTGTCAAAAGAAATAAATTAAACCTAATGTTGCGTTAAGAGTGTCACCAATCACAACACCCAAGCATTAACATGTAACGGAAATCATCACTAATTCGTTACTATAATAATATTTGTAATAATAACCTATATGTAATGACTACAACATCTTTTTCCATAGATTAATAATGAACTTGTAACTGTATGCAATTATGGAAACATGACCCTTAAAGATACATAGTATTACTGAATTGTAATTGCTATGTTCAATAATAATAATAATAATAATAATAATAATAATAATAATAATAATAATAATAATAATAATAATAATAATAATAATAATAATAATAACAATAATAAGAATAATAATAATTCATCATAATCGTATATGTACATCGGTATATAAAATTAAATATACATATATATATATATATATAAATTATATATAGAGAGGTCCTAAGTATATAGCTATGTATCTGTTTTTATAGACCGATGATTTTAATATTTATTCAGGAAATTAAACATACTGAACACATAAACGACATAGGCCCAATAGAATACTGACCGAGGTAAACACACACCTTTAAGCCTATAAGCTAGAGTAGGCCCATATCAGTATCATCAACTGTTAATAGACCGTCTATCACTTCACTTGTAGGCCATTGAATCAAGGTGTTCAGCGAAGCGTGACGAGGTGTGCATGCAATAGACGTAAAATGCCAACGAACAATAAAGCCGGCTGATAACATGATGTGTGCACTGGACAAACATTATGCGGACGTTGCCCTAACACGGGGTGATGACATTGTATTCATATTGATATCTTCATCTGTCATATAAACAGAATTTTTATTTTTTCAATCTACACAGTGAAATACACTGTAGGAACATTTTCGAATAATAAAAATACCCCCTCTAATTAAAGACTGAAAGAATATATCACACCTACGGTTGCAAACAATACAAAATAAAAGAAATTAATCAAGTTCACAATCCAATTACTCAATAATTAATTAATAATTATATATTCTAATAAAAGCTGGTAAAGACCATGAACCCCCGTCCCAAAGGTGATCTTAAATTGGGGGAGGGGGAGACCTGGAATATTTTTAGGGTTAGTTTTAGTCAAACAAAACTAGAATTCTATACATTGCACAATATAGAAATTTGGCATTATTTGTAAATCCTTACATATTAGGGGAAATTTAATTGGGTTTCTATTGGTTTATTATGCAAGTAATATTATACCATGAATGACAGATAGTTTTTAGCATGGTTTATCATCCACTTCATCCAGACCTAAGGCCAATCGTCTACCATAATATTGTATTTTATTTGTAGCGCTCACATTAGTAGTGAGACAAGCCAATTCATTAATTCGAGCAAAATTTCTCAGTATAAATAATTACTATTCAGTGATAAATACAACACAATGATTTAGTATTAGCCTATCAGTAAAAAAAACCGTATTTCAGTATCAATTATCGTTCACAACATGGCGTAACCTAACCTCCATGAATGTAGCTTGCAGTCTTTTGACATTAAGTGTGCTCTTCTGACATTTGATGTGCAATTGTGTATATTTAAGATGTAAAACTGTTCAAACGGTGAGAGGTAATTGGACTTGCTCGTATTTAAATCACTACCTTTACCGAGTATCGTTACGATTGCTAACAATATTATTTAATTGTAATTTTCACTTTCATTCATCATCATCATCATCATAATCATCGTTATGGTTGCTTTTTATATATTGATCGTTTTTAATATTATTATATTTATCGTTATTATTATTATTATAATTATTATAATTATTATCATCAATATTATTTAATATTAATAATAACATAAACAAAATTGTATTACTTTATTACAGTAATGTTATCATACTCAATGCCGTAGCCAATATTTTCAAACAGTGCGGGACAATATCAGGGTGGACCCACTTTAACCGTAAATTCAAATAATTTGGACCCATTTTAACGCAAAAATATTAAAAATCTGGACCCATTTTTTAACATTTTACCCATTCTTCGTTGACCTATTAGAAAAATTGTGTGAGACTGTCAATATCAGGGTGGACCCACTTTACGCGTAACTTCAAATAATGTGGACCCATTTTACGCAAAAATATGAAAAATTTGGACCCATTTTTTAACATTATACCCATTCTTCGTTGACCCATTAGAAAAATTGTGTGGGACTGTCAAAACTCTCTTGTTATGGGTATACCATGTTACATATTTGCGTATGCTCTTTAGTTTACACATTTAAATTGGAATATAATTGAATTTAATTGGTTAATTTAAAGGTGTCATTAAGTCAACTAAGAGGATGTATTCAATGAATTTCAACTTTTGATTGACATGTGCCCTAGAATTTCAACTTTGCTTGTCAATCATAAGGTTAACGTGGTCAAAATGACTGAAAAACGGACGATGCTTTTCTATAACGAAAACGAGAACTAATCAAATGTTTAGACAACATTTCCCCTAAAATACGGTAGCATCTGCCACAACTGCGAATCGTGCCCTTTGCATGAATCAAGGAGGTTAAAATAACCTCCTTGATCAAACTCAGCTCGTAGAGCATATTGTCAAGAATGTTTTAGGCACGAATGACGATAATGAAGATGACGTATTCGTATTCGTTATTGTTTTCGTAAGGTTGCGAAATCTCCTTAATAATCATATCAGTAGATCTTTTCTTAAATCCTTAAAACGTACTTCTCAAGACAAATACAAAGGTCCCATTTTTGCTGAATAACGCCAAATTAACTGTCTATTTTTTACCCGTTTTTTTAATTTGGCGAAATTTAGCCGTGTAAATAAGCATTTAAATAACGGGTTGATAGGGATATTTTCCAACCTTACGAATTGGGCCAAGTTTAGCCTTGTTTTCTTAAATAACCGCTTAAATTACCGGTTAATAAGGACATTTCGCAATCATACGGAAAGAATATAACGAGCACGAATACGTGATCTTCATTATTGTCATTTTTTGCCTACAACATTATTGACTATATATTATATACGACCTCAATTATGATCGTTGGTTCATGTAATAGTTATAAGCAGGGACGTATCCAGGGGGAGCCATGGGAGCCGCGGCTCCCCCCCCCCCCTTTGTACACAGTGTTAAAATTTTAAAACTTATTCTTGAGCCAATACAAATTCTTTCCTGGGATCACTTAACATAAACACTTCTAAACATGTAAATATGCATCAGTACACGTACATAGGCCTAATATAGAACACATAAGCCTAAGCGTGATTTAAAAAAATCTTAAATCCATAAATCTCAGGCCAGGTCTTTTAATATAGAAATGCGATACTGTGGTTCAATTTCGTTTTTATCCTTTTGCAAGTTTCTTTAAAT
>NW_022705208.1:286206-288192 GCF_011630105.1 Anneissia japonica
TCTGAGGTACTATTTCCTCAAATTTTCTCACCTCAGCCCCAGCCATGGTGGGGCTGAGGTGGTTGTGAAATCACGTTTTTGAAGTAGGCCTATGTAAAGCACATACTCAAAGACGATGTTTTTAAGCTTTGTTTTCTATGGTGTATACACACACGTTAATAAGATCTCTATGGTTGTCAAAAATCCCTGATAATTAAAAGATCATGAGAATTTCTTTTGGCGCATCATTGTGACTAATGGTGATGTGATGATGATGAATTTTACTAAAAGTGTCATTTCTGGCCATCTACTATTTCCTCAAATTTTCTCACCTCAGCTCCAACCATTGTGGGGCTGGGGTGGGTGTCGACTTACAAAATGCCCTCCACCTTTCAAAACAGATCTGTGCCCTTCCCTGGGTATGACATTAAACTCCATCGAGTCGGCTCCTGATGTATGTCTTAGTGATTGCTATTTGTTTTTAGGATGTGATCTGGTTTTTCATGTCCATTTTTCGTGATTATGACTATTCTGGATAAAGAATGTTTTGAGCAGAGGTGGATTCAAGGCACGCCCCCCCCCCTTCATTTTTTTAAAGGAAAAAAAAGGAAAAATATATTCAAATTGAAGTCCGAGAGTGTAATTTCCGGCCATCTAGAGATGCCCTAATCATAAATTTTCTTACCTCAGCCCCAACCATGGTGGGGCTGAGGTGGGTAGTTCCTCGGTCTGTGAAAGTCCCTCCCTGGTTCACCTCTCTTTCGAATTCCTGGATCTGGATTATTTATAATGCGTATATTGCAATTTTCACTGTATCCTTTCAAACAGTCCTAAGAACGTTCAGAGTGCGCTGCTTCACAGGGGGATTCGCCCCCTTGACCCCGCCGGGGTCATACGTAATTCGCATAACGGCTCCCCCCCCCTTTCAAAATCCTGGCTACGCCCCTGGTTATAAGTGGCCTACGGTGTGACAGATGTTATTGTAGGGGATAGATTGACAACATTTGATGACGTAATCGTATTTGTAATCGTTTTCGTAAGCTTCCGAAACATGAAACGGGCTCTCTCACGAACGCATTTCATGTTCCACAGTGCAGCGCATTTGGTAGTTAGCGAGCGAGCATGCGCTTAGATGAAAATATTGATTCGCGCTATCCTAAATCATGAGATGAAGATGATTAAATTTTCTACAGCATGGATGGAAAATCGGTGCTGTAACGAGTGAGCCACTTACAATACGTCATAGAGAAACACGATTCCCATTATTGTAACTTTAATAGAATACCGGTAGTAGAACTGAATTTTTGGTAAGAAGGACCCGTTTCATATACTGTACTCTCAATTGCTGAAAATAGAATAAACGTTTATTTTGTTTCTTCCGTGCATTTTTTTTTATCTAATTGAGCTTGGCAGTAAATTAACCGAAGTCAGAACAACGAAAACAAAATCACCTTGATAATAAACACTTCCTTATGGCATATACTAAATATGGAAGCATATTGGAGATGAAACAAATATTAAAAATAGAATCAATCAAAGTGATATGTAACGTCGTGTGGGAGGGCTTGAAATAACTGTAGGTTAAATTAATACGCGATTGGAAGTAAAAACTAACGGTGTATCAGTGTGTCTACAGGGTATTTGAAGTGTGATTCAGTGGCCTTATCTGATAGCCAACGAAACCACACAACTCCGCAATACGGGGATATTATGAGAAAGGTGTTCCCAGAGGTTTAATGTGAGGGTGAGTATTTTCAGGCTTGGGATACAACACTAATTAGGCCTACCACCGTTACAAGCTGATCATTTTATTTTAATAGCAAGAGTGACATGACAAGAAAAACAACCTAAAACGGGACAAAGTTTTCAACCATTTTATGTCCGAAAACAAGAAATGTAATTACTGCTGGCGGAAGAAATTATGAGATAGCGAGGATCAAAGACCTAAATATCGACGCCAGTTAAAAACGAAAGCATTACGATCGTATCGACTGATCACTGAAGAAT
>NW_022705208.1:288461-290067 GCF_011630105.1 Anneissia japonica
AAGAGACAGTTATTATTATTATTATTATTATTATTATTATTATTATTATTATTATTATTATTATTATTATTATTATTATTATTGGCTTTCAAAACTTTGCTGCAGTGTATAATATATGTAAGTTTGATTATAAATACTTTAAACATTCATCACCATCAATAACAGATTAACAGTTTATACGAATGTGTTTTTCGCATGCAGATGCTAAATTGTCGTCGTAAATATTAAAAATTAACACATCAGAGTATCGATTGAATGTTTACATCTTCATCGCGCACTGATCTCACTCAGCTGGTTTATTGCTCTAGCGTAACGAATGTCGGATTACCATTCTCAGAAACGGCGACTCAACAAATCTCAAAACGTATTTTATTATATTCTTTATTTATATTATCCTAGGCATAATAAAGTTAAAAGTGTTTTTTTTTTGTGAGCGTTCGCCCCCCTCCCCCGCCCGCCCCCACGTGTACAGATTAACATGCTGCAACGTTGTGTTAACAGCATTTGCTGACAAAGTAGTTTTGTGATTGTTTGGTCTAACGAGGAAACGGTGGACGTACAAATTCAGGCAGATCTGTACTAGGATGTACCCATCAAATGATTGGAAATCAGAACATAAAATCAACACGTGGTCGATCGAAAATGTAGAAAGGAAGTTATAGTTTTTGTAATCGAGTGTAATATTTCCCCCGCCTCTGATTTTCTTGGAGTTGGCAGTTAGGTGTTCCTAAACATGCGATTTTATTGGGATTATGCCAAAGGTATACGTGTAAACGAAAACGTAATCACTATAATGTAATCACATTATATCTGTGCAAAAAGAGCGAAATCATGCCAGTCCTCAATCATGTAAGTCCTCGAATAAGCGCCGCACTGAAGCCTCCAGCGCTTATTCGATCGTATTACGGTATACCGGTACGGTACGTATTTCATTACTTTTCACACTAAGACCGAAGGTGCGTGGTCCTCTGTAATTATGAGAATGCAGTTTACACAGTGAAGTGAGTGACGAATAGATTGACCTTATTTCAGAAGCTTGAGAAGTTTCGGATAATTCCGCATATTGTTCTCATCCTTCCTATGACGGATTAAGAGCGGAAGACGGCTAAATAATAGTAATCACGTAGGTATTCTATAAAGAAGTTAATACAACCACGGATTGAACAACCTATATGCCGATCAAACCTTTACACACACGTGCGATAATGTTACAACTTTTACTTTATTAAATGCTCGCCGAAGCTAGGCCTGTTTAAATTTTAATGCAGCGATCTATGATGGTAATCCATATGTGGGGGAGGCAGGGGTATATTATCTGACGAAGGTAAATTTCTTTGAAAGCAGACGTGAAGATAATCACATGAATTAGGCCTACTTTGTCCCGAGTAAAGTAACATGTCAGATAAAATAAATCATAACATCGGAATATTAATAATCTAATAATTCAAATTCACATGGGCCGACTATCACAGCGTACTTTACTTATCACTGCCTTATATATTAAGTGAAAACTCATTTCGATGCTTTTCCCCTAAGAACAGAAAAAATGTGGCAGAATTTGAGCCCAGGACCATGGAAATGAAAGGCAAATAAATATCTTAAGTCA
>NW_022705208.1:291520-293685 GCF_011630105.1 Anneissia japonica
TTAAGTGTAAGCCAATTAAAAAAGTCGTGACAAACAAAAACAGGTCGTGAAACAGCTGCGAAGCACAAACCGCAGGTGGAAACCGCAATTCATTCATTTGTTAACGATGAATAGCTATAGTGCAGTACTGTACCTTATATTACACAACGGAAGTTATTTGTAAGTTTTGATAGGGATTACCAAATGCCATTGAAAATGAAAACAAATATAATCGGGTTTATTATGATAATATAATTGTAAGGGATTTTCAACAAAGATTATGATTAAACAAACATGATGTTAAGTTCAGTGTTCATAACACAGAACGATTAATAAGGTAATATTAATAACATTGACGAATGGTGAATAATTAACAAAACAATAATAATATTAGAAATATAAATATTATTGATATTAGAATAATAATATTATCATACAATGACAATATCAACATAATAATAATAACAATAATAATAATAATAAAATAATAATAATAATAATAATAATAATAATAATAGGCCTAGCTGTAACAAAAATGAAAAGAATTAATAGAATATAATATTAAAAAAATATTTTCATTACCATACATGATATTCAGACATAGGAACATTTCTATTTTTATCAATATGTCTGAAGAAGCCAAAATAAACAAGATAAACGATTACTTTGTTTGATCGTTGTTTAAAACAACACTACGGTAATCTTTAACACATGGTTAATAAACATCTCAACTTAGCGAGATCAGTACACGAAGAAGATATAAAAATACAATAAAGTGATTGATACGGATGTATTGGTTTTGAATATTTAAAACTAAAAAAAGAAAAAAAAAACATTTTGCATGTGAAAGATACACAAGAAGCCTTATGTGGACTAATGATTTGATGGTAATGAATCTCAAAATATATAAGGCCTATAAGACTGAAATACTTTTTTATTAGTTCATAAAGAAATGTAGGCCTATATACGCTTAATTACAGCAGAGAAACACAATGTTGCTCAGGTATATAGGCATAGGTATATAGGTTTACCGGTAGTTTACGCTGTCATTTTGTGCGACCATAGCAACAATATCCAATGGGCGGGGCTTAGCAGAACTGTCTATTCATCATAATTCATCACTCACCTGGCACCTGCCATTTAGTTTCGGAATCATTATTTCATTTTTGAAATTTAAAACAAACCGGAAGTTTGAGTTTGTTTCGTTTTCAACAAATCGCCTAATGCGGCGTAAAATCGAAATTTATTAGAGAGGAAATATGACAATTTAAAGGTATTAGTTCATTTGTTTGGAATATGCAATAAGCTTATAGACATATTGAACTATTTTACAGTGTAGGGGAGTTGTCTTAATTTATAATGTAAACTCGGGACTTTCTCCTAATGTATCCAGTGGAGCGAGAAATAGTAAATTTCCCATGTCTCTATAATCATATTTCCCAGATAAAGTCTTCATGTCTGCATACTGTACCTATGAAGTATTTATAGCACAGTGGAGTTATAGCGGATTCTTTTTTTATATTTTGTATTATAATCACGATACACTTTATTGTCATTCATATTGTCGATGATATGAATGACAGCTATAGTTCGGTAGTAATAGAGAAACCCTAAATATAAACATAATTGCTTTTCATAAATTTTCCAACTTTGTATGTGCAGTCATGTTTTCAACTTTTTAAATTTTTATATTTTCTTATACTTTAGTTACTATTTGTTCTTTTACGAAATCACAAATAACCTTAAAAATAAATATTTAATAGGTTATATTTTCATAATATCGCTTATTATTGTCATTTCTTGAATATTTTAGTACGATTTGTTTTCTACATTTTATACCAATTTTACCATTTGAATGTATAATAGAAATTCCTAATGGCTGAAGGGACGAACGAGTTTCTGAACGTGTTGGTTCTGATTCTCTTGTATTATACTTCTCTTCCTGACTTGCTAAAAGAAATGTGCTTATACATCGGATGGGATGTATCAATGAACTTGTATTATACTTCTCTTCCTGACTTGCTAAAAGAAATGTGCTTATACATCGGATGGGATGTATCAATGAACTTGACATTTAATTAGGTCGTTACCTAATTCTTCCAGCTGTTTAACTCACACCCACACGGTTATTACAACAGCTGAAACAAAGTAAAAAATATACAAATTTATATCTAACTAACCTCCCT
>NW_022705208.1:293945-337295 GCF_011630105.1 Anneissia japonica
ATATATACACATATAGACCTATATCATAAGGCAAATTACTAAAAAACAACAATGCTCTGGGTGAAAATGGATTTTGTTAGGGGTACAAATTTTATAAGCAAGCTAAAAAGTAAACAGCAATGCATCAAGGACTAGTGCTGTCTAATACGCATGCGCATATGAGTGTCAAAGAATGCTTGTAAAGGTGTGAAGGTGCTTCAATATGATTTGAAATCCTAACAAAGCCTTAATAGCCTAGTTGTTTAAGGCGTCTGAATAGACATCAGAATGTTCCGGGTTCGAATCCCGGTTGGGGAAGATTCTCTATTACATTATTATTATTATTATTATTATTATTATTATTATTATTATTATTATTATTGTTACTATATACATATACATGGAGCTTCATTGGGAATTCCTATCCGATGAGAAGCATAGGATTTTCACATTTATGTGCGCATTGTGGAACAGCGCTAGTTATCAGCGGATTGTGAATAACAGAGATCAATATATCAATATGATATACACTCATTTTAAGATTTAAATAATTGCATAATATATCAGTATATAAAATATAATTTTTACTACTTAATTTTTATCTCAAAATTTATTTTTTCCTTTTCATTCTATAATATAACGTGACATTATGAAATATCAATTTTGATATAATGTATAGATAAAATTGAAGGTCATGTATTTGTGCATTGAACCAGTAATGACTTTTGTGTATTGAAGGTACAGTGCAACAGGTAATAATGCTCATAAAGAAGTACCTGACCTCCATGCACTTCCATAGGAACGACATTGTTCTAGGAACAAACGGTAGGTAACCTAAAAGATCATAATCTAATTTCCGACCACTGAACGTGAAGACGCTTCCTCCGCGGGGGTTCATTGTTGCACCGTCGCTCGGTGCGCTAGGCCTACTACACGCGGGCAGATGGCAGACTGTGGGCGAGCTTACAGTGAACTTTTTGGCAAAAGCCCATTTGAACTTGTTTTGAACTGGTGACTGGGGCACACTCCTGTAAAACCACTCGAACGCTTCTTCGAGCCGAAGAAGGAAATGTTCAATTTCTTCTGATTGCAGTAGATTAGCCTGGAAACCACCTCAACCAAAACCCTAACAAGATCATTACTAGCGACGTGAGGTTTCGCTCTCTTTTTCAGTTCCTACTCGTTATACATAGATGTTTACACGTACAAAGCTTCAAATACAAGCTCCCCATATAGTTCTAATTGCTGAATCATATAAATATCACGAGGTGATTAAATTAATTTTACGAAAACGAATTTCCATTCTGGGACATTAAACCATTGCATATGATCCTCACAAAGAGGCTTATAATTAGAGTAATTGTATACAGTTTAATCGGTCACATTGATCTGTTTCTCTTTTGTTTTTTTGTTTTTTGTTTTTTTATATTTGCATTTGTCTGAAATGAACTGAAAGCCTTTTGAGGTTCTTTTTATTCTATTGTCATACAGGCCTATGGGTTTGTTACTATCACGCCGCCTCCACCCCCACCTCAATCTCAATTGGCCTAACTCACGACATGGTTTCATTACACATATATTGAAAAATCGGGCGTGGTTGACACCAATGGTCAATTTTACGGATTTACTGTTCAATAAGACGAACGAGTACACTTACTCTTGCATAGTTCAATCAATGGTCCTTGATCTAATCCGTTACAGTGTGTTTATAAGTGATGGAACACAAAGAATATCAATTTGCGCTTACTGGCACAAAGCATACATATTAAATATGTAAAAAAAATGAGATCATTTGAAGGCCGAATGACCTTTACTAACTTGTTGTAAATAAAATTATTAAGGATGAGTTAAACAGGCTACATGTTAGCGACTACAGAACTACTGACGTGTAGATTCTACAAATTCGACCACAAACAAGTCCTACTATTTGCTGCGAAGCAGCCAATTCATATTTTTGACTGCAATTTGACCTCTAAAAGGTCACTGTTTGTCAAAAAACAAGGGCCTAAGACGACTGAAAAGCGGAGTTTCCTTCTTTCGTTCTGCCGGGTAAAATCAATTACTTTAGGCGACGTTTGTAGACTAACCAACACGTACCAACGTCCGCATGTCGCACTAGCCTTTTTTTTTCGAACCATAAACACGTAATCATAACGTAATTTGTGACTAAAAATACCATGCAAAATTTGTTGCAGAGTTGTGCTAAAGTTATCTTCTAACAAAACATTTGCCGCATATAAACGTGTTTGCTAGGAGGGTTCATTTGGCCGCTTATTAGAGAGTGGTGCTTATTTTTATGATGGAGTGTACAGTTTTGCGACTTGAGCGGTATGTCTACTCAAAATAATGGTATACGCATGAGTACTGAGTATGTACAAAAACTACAGTACGGTCAATCAACAATGTATGTAGTAACAGTCGCGTTTCCAGGAGTCTTGGAATGGGTGGGATTGCTGGGGGAGGGGGCCGTTCGCAAAATAATAAGGTGATTTGAGGTGGAGGGGCTGGGGAGACGAGGAACTATATATTTTGTGGTAGGGTGGCGTGGGTGAGGAGCGTATATTTCATATTCAGCTAGGCCTACATATAATTAAAATGCGAATACAGATAATAGCTATTATCAGGAAGACTTGAAAAATAGGTATAGGCCTACTTTCATTTTGATATCAGACAATCTTTATGGTTCAAGTTCGTGCATGAAAATGAAGGTAATAATATCGGGGAATTTGCAATCAAAGCATTAGTCACTGCCATAAAAATGTTTTGAGTGTATCCCTTCAGGAGCTCAACGTAAAAAAACAAACAAACAGACAAGAAAAAAACATTGCGCCGTTAACTAACACTTTCTTATTGATAGTGTCAACAGTAAAGGTAAAAATTAAGAAAAGAAAAATTAACCTACATTAGGCCATATAGAACATAGACTGTCTCTTATACACATCTAGATGTGTATAAGAGACAGACCTAAAAGTACTTAATGACAGGCCATTATTTTGGCATAGCCCCTCCATGCTGACAAATTAATTCTTACTTACAAACCATTATACTCTACTTATTAGTAGGTTAAGTTTATAAAATATGTCTATCGGTTTTGCTTTTTCAATTGGAATTATGTTTTTGTCAGGTTTGCAAGGGATGTAGTCTTAATCATCACAGTGATCGTGAAGACATACCACACGACTATACGACACTTCCTTCGAGGGCACGCATCGACAGTACACCCACATCAATGGTATACGCGTGGATACCCACGTGTAAAGTTTACTTATATGAGGATGAATAAAGTTATACTTTTACAAAAAGAAAAACAAAATCATAATATAAACTGTTGAAATACATTATGATTATACACAAAATTTCATTCAATGAAATGAAATGCGTGCGCGAGTTAAAGCAGACACTCTTTGGAACTTCCGCTTTAAAACAGGTTGGTAGCATACCGTGACAAACTACAGCCGAGCAGTGGATGATTGGTGGGGTGTTAGCGGTGGGGTGATATTAATGGTAAGAATGGCTTTAGTGTAGCGCTTATTTGAGAGACACAGTTTTTCAAGCGCAGTCTGCTGGCTAATGTTTACTCGATGATAATGATTTTATTTTTCAATCAAGACACGTTATAGCCTAATATAATATATTCTTAATTAAGTGCCCCTAGATCAATTCAATACAAAATGTATTAGAGAACGGAAAAAAAATATTTTGGTAGAGACACTTATTCGAGAGCGGTGTTATTTACGTTAGTTTAGTGGTGTAGGCCGTAGCAAGGGTGGTGGGGTTATGGTTCAGGAGAACCCACTTTTCTAGCGAACCCCCTCTTTTCTGGCAACACCCCCCTAGAATTTTCTGAACGAGTCCTCCAACCCAACTAATGCACTGCAGAACCACCCATACTCAGACAGAACGTTTTGCTGCAGACCATTTTTTTCAAACATGAATGCTTTCATAGCATTAGGCATATCTATACCCATAAAACACAAAAATCGCTCTGTCTGGCGTTGGGGCCTTTTCCCCAACCCAGCGGGGCCCTTGAGCAGGCCCTGGACCCCACACCAAGACACCCTCCCACCTTGGAAGAACCTGGTTACGGGCCCGGTAGCGACGTTACCAATATCTAGGCTACAAGTAAAATTCATATCATCAATTATAACCACGGAACTAAATTATATCTCGATGATATAGGTCTAACGGGGCGCTGATGAGGGATGTCGAACAGGCGCACCACCATGACAGTAGCCAGTCTTTAACCAAGTGTGAAACGATAAAATAACTAAAACTCTAGAAATTCCAGGGTGAGTTTCGTGGACCCCAACAATAGGTACGGAACACCCCAGCCCTCTTCCTCGTATCAAGGGTTCCACACTTCCGACCATAATAGGCTCCCTCGACAAAAAACTCTGGATCCGCCACTGATTACAATAATACACAGGCCTACGCCTACTCAATAAAAACAACTAATAAACTAATATTATAATTACCCATTTTTTTTTTCGATGACGTTCGTGTGTCAAAATAGTAGACCGATAATAATACATTGCGAATAAGAGGAAATTGTTTCTATAATTACCATACCACCCATGCTTCTCTTTAAATGACATCATACGATTATGTTTACATTCATAATTTTCCATTTAAATACGGTATTATATTTCATGCACTAGTTTTAAAATTATATCCAATAAATGAAAAAAAACCAAAAAAACAAGCGCCTTAACATTATGTTTTTAAAAATTATTAGGCTGTATAATAAACAATTTGCCTATATTACGGTAAA
Organism: Anneissia japonica; assembly: GCF_011630105.1. Lineage (NCBI taxonomy): Eukaryota > Metazoa > Echinodermata > Crinoidea > Comatulida > Comatulidae > Anneissia > Anneissia japonica. Next base: position 298,696 of record NW_022705208.1, read on the forward strand.
GGGCCTATATTTTTTGGGGAAAAAAACTCTATACCGGTAACACACACGCATACGGGGTGCGCTGACATACAGTAATACCAATAATCAAAAATACATATTTTGTGAAAACGAGACCAAATGATTTCATTACAATGAAAGACAAGCCACATAAAAAGCACTTTTAAAAGTACAAATTTATAAAACCGTATTAGTAGGCCCATCTACCTGCAGGACTATTAATGTTAATAGGGTCAAGTTCACTGAGGATTAAATATTGATTATACATTGACTGCTTCGTTCTACTATGAATCCCCATTGGTAGTCAGTGGGCCTACAGACTACTACCTGCATTATTCCGAGAAGCTACTCAATTGAGAGCGGGACTGACATCACTTCCGCTATACACACCTCTGTATCCGTAGTTAACCAACGCCGCGGCGCTTCCAGCAGCTAATAGTTATTACGTTGTAATAACGTTAATGACTTTGCAGTTTGGAAGTTTTTTTTTTTTCGAACCATAAACACGTAATCATAACGTAATTTGTGACTAAAAATACCATGCAAAATTTGTTGCAGAGTTGTGCTAAAGTTATCTTCTAACAAAACATTTGCCGCATATAAACGTGTTTGCTAGGAGGGTTCATTTGGCCGCTTATTAGAGAGTGGTGCTTATTTTTATGATGGAGTGTACAGTTTTGCGACTTGAGCGGTATGTCTACTCAAAATAATGGTATACGCATGAGTACTGAGTATGTACAAAAACTACAGTACGGTCAATCAACAATGTATGTAGTAACAGTCGCGTTTCCAGGAGTCTTGGAATGGGTGGGATTGCTGGGGGAGGGGGCCGTTCGCAAAATAATAAGGTGATTTGAGGTGGAGGGGCTGGGGAGACGAGGAACTATATATTTTGTGGTAGGGTGGCGTGGGTGAGGAGCGTATATTTCATATTCAGCTAGGCCTACATATAATTAAAATGCGAATACTGTAGATAATAGCTATTATCAGGAAGACTTGAAAAATAGGTATAGGCCTACTTTCATTTTCATATCAGACAATCTTTATGGTTCAAGTTCGTGCATGAAAATTAAGGTAATAATATCGGGGAATTTGCAATCAAAGCATTAGTCACTGCCATAAAAATGTTTTGAGTGTATCCCTTCAGGAGCTCAACGTAAAAAAACAAACAAACAGACAAGAAAAAAACATTGCGCCGTTAACTAACACTTTCTTATTGATAGTGTCAACAGTAAAGGTAAAAATTAAGAAAAGAAAAATTAACCTACATTAGGCCATATAGAACATAGAACACAATAAGCCTATTGCTAACGAGAGCTTATCATATTGTAGTAATGAAACAAATTAAATTAGTATTTAAAAATTCTAACACTGCATTAAATAATAAAATACGCTTATTAGTCTTCGAAACAATCTAAAAACAACACCCATATATGACACTTGCAAAACTAAAAAAAAAAATGAAACTTAAAATATAGGTCTATCAACGCTTTACAAAAAAATATATTTAACAAAAATTAGAGCAACTTACACCCTCTGCTAAATCCGGCACCAATGCCGTAGTCAGGATTTTCAAACAAGACAATACCAGAGTGGACCCACTTTACGCGTAAATTCAAATAATGTGAACCCATTTTCTGAAAAGTTGACCCATTTTACGCAAAAATATGAAAAATCTGGACCCATTTTCTGAAAAATTGATCAATGTTACGCAAAATTATGAAAAATATGGACCCATTTTCTGAAAAGTTGACCCATTTTACGCAAAAATATTAAAAATCTGGATCCATTTTCTTAAAAGTTGACCCATTTTACGCAGAATATGAGAAATCTTGACCCATTTTTCAAAAAGTGGACTCATTCTTTGTGGACCCAATAGAAAAATTGTGTGGGACTGTCCCAACTGTCCCAATAACTGGCCACGGCATTGTCCAGCACTGACTAGTGTAAGTAAATGCATTAGGTATAGACATAGCATTTTATTACAAACTACAGTACTAAAGGAGATCACTTTCTCCACCTATCGAGCGGGGTTAAAACTTTATACATCCATAACATGGGAATTAAAAGTAGCTCGCTACGATTATAAGTACTTTATATTAAAACATTTCATAAAATTTAAATACGAAAATTCAATAAAATTACATTGCAATACAAATGATTTATCGCAATACCGTAACTCTAGGCTGAAGAACTAGAAAGGTGAGAAAGAATACTTTACAGTTAGTACGCGTTTTAGAACAGTTAGTACGCGTTTTGGAACAGTGTTTTGCACACCACGGGCAATCTTGCCTAGACCAATGATACATGACTTCGATTTTGAATTCTTTTATTAACGGTTACCAGATTTCTATCTATTTACTCATATACTCTTATAGCAAAGCTGACTCAAATAGACGGCCCTCGTACAACTAACAATACATACAAAGTTCACACGTGCACAATGTATTCAGAAACAATTAAACTAAACCCAAAATATATTCTTTATACAATTTAAAGCTTTAGCAGAAACAAGACCCCAACTTTAAAATAAAATTATAAAATTTAAATTTGTAGATCTAAAAGTAGTACTGTAAATGGACCTTCAAACTCTTGGGTTAAGTTAAATGGTTTTTTTTTAGAGTTTATTTAAAAAAATGCAATATATTTGGTTGATCCTAATTAGGGCCTACTATTCCGGATATCATTAGGAAGTAAACTAAGATAGGAGTGACTATTATAATTAAAATAACCTTTAAGAATTTAGAATACAGGTTTTGGTAAATTAAAATTACCAGAATTACAAGATCTTGTAGACATGTTGGCAAATTTAGGTGACAATTTGCAGTAGTAGTTAGCTACGATTGATTCTCGGCGTGACGTTGTGTCTTGAACATAGTGTTGTCAAAAGGGTGGTGATGGAAGTTCCAATCAATTAGTTTATTATGTTATCATTCATAGTTTGATGGTCCGAATCTTAAAGGAGACCACACGCTGTGTCTGTCCATGGTCGTACCGACGGTCGTCTAAGGAATTCTCATCCGCTCCCGTGAGCGCTTGAGGACACGACGACGCCGCCTGCATGTTTGCTGGTGGCTGACTGAAAGCAGAATGCAGATCATCGTCATTAAAAACGGTCGGTGCCTCGTTTGAGTTAAAGTTTCTGTGGAATCGCATTTTGCGACCATGTGTCATGCCGGCTTAAGTTGATAGTATGTTTTCGTTGCAACAGTTTTCCACTTTAAAATATGATCGATAACTCTCGATGTGACAAAACATATGGGGATCGTCATAGTATTTATGACGTAGCCGTGTTCGATAAGCGTTCCGAGACCTTCAGTGAACGGTATCCCCTCAACCGATGAAACAGCGTACGTCGCGTGTAGCGATTGCCTTGGTATGGTAATTTGGCGGTTTAGAAAGTTAGGCCCAATTTGTTAGTAGGCCTATTTGTGCTTTTGTACCTGACCAATTATTCATACAGTATTTTCGTGTTTATATACCCTTTGTATAAGCAATAACAAATGTACTAAAACATAATTTCCTGTACCTTTGTTCTGACGTCATTATATAATCTTAACCATTACTTCATTGACGGGCTTAGATTTAATTTATATACCAATTATGCGTACTTTTTGTTGTCTCAGGGACTAATATATGATATTTTGTTCTTTTTGCTAAGCATTGTAATGTTATATCATTTTTCTGGAAGACGTCCCCGGCCGCAATAAAGTATAATAAAGTTTGTATCACAAGTTCTGAAATGAAGCTGGTTATCCCGTGTATCAATGAAACTTACCGCGTGAATTACAATCTGAACATAACAGGCGCACAGGGCCTGAAAATTTTTCAGACTGTAGGCCCGTGTGACGAGATGATTTTAAGCGCACTGCGATTTAAGACGGAAGAAAGCCCTTTAGTTAAAACCCTTGTCCCATTTTGATAAAGATTGTATTATATTATCCGGCTTCGTCAAAAGCACATAGATTAACTTAAGGAAGTGGCTCGAGTTGAATATAATGTAGGACATGAACCGAGAGCTAAGCTTAGCAAATCCGTGATGAATTAGAAGGTCACGTGAGGTGAAGGCCAACATTTATTAAACGTTTACATGAAGCAAGGATAATATTTTTAGTTACATAGTTCATTGTGGTGTAATGTGATTCTAAATGGGAACAGTGTGGTTTCCATGGCAACATCGTAATTGATATGTGTAATTTAAGGCTTCACTTGCATAATAATATTATGCAAATATAACTCTCGTGATCACAGCGCACATAGAAAATATTTTCCTATATGCAGAATAAAATGAAACATACACAAACCTATGTTTTGTCATTGGATGTGAAGCCTCACTAGTCCTCTCATTTTTTAATTGGGCACGATTACGTCAAAGGTCAAGACATGTAAATAAATAATATGGCGGATATATGTCTATCGTCTATATTTAGTTAAGAGTACGGTAATTAACCAAATTTAAGGTTGGTTGTAGTACCGTATTCGATTACCATCAACGAATGTTATTGAGTGTTTTGATTTAGTATACCTTGACCTTTACATATGCAGTCGTAGTTGAAACTAAAAGAGGGCTGAAGGCTGAATAGTACCATGTACGTAAACTTTCGGTTGTAGTCGTCGCCTTTCGGCCTTAGAATTCGACTACAATCAACGAATTTTGTTAAGACTATAAACATGTAGACAATAACAAGCCGTTTTAAAGCCATTTGACCTTGACCTTTGACATATGCAGTCGTAGTTGAAACTACAAGAGGGCTGAAGTCTAAACAGTAGCATGTACGTAGCCTACGCCCAGATAATAATGAAGCGTGGGTGTTGGAGAGTCAAAGGTTAATAAACTCTTGGTAAGGTGTTTCATGTTTTCCGTACAGGGTAGGAATCTTTAATTCTCTAAAACATCCTGTGTCCGGATTCGCACACAAATGATTTTGTATAATAATGACACAATAAAAAAGTCAATTTCACCGTCTAATTATTAGTAGTGTGAGCGATTACTAAGTTCCGGAGCCAATAGCTTTTGCATTCGATGATTATGGATTCCTTGAGCCTACATTTTATACAGTGTTGTTTGTTGTTGATCTTCATTAGAAATTTGTTGGCCTTTTTTTATATTATAAAAATCATTATTAGATAGGCCACATGTTATTTTGATTTTGAGGATCGCTAACAAATAGGGGAAAAATGATATATTTATCTCATGTAACATAATATTTCAAAATTTAAGAAATGTTGTAAAATTATATAAAAAAGACGAACTTATCTTCCGCCCAAACGTAGGTCTACCCCCGCAATTTCAATCGACCTAAATACCCAGATCTTCCGGATAGTTTTTATCTCAGTCACTCGTGAAGATCAATGAACACGAGGTAAGTTACTCAAGAAAAATCAATCGAAGGATGGGATTTATATTTCGCTATTTCACTTCACTGCTAACAAAGTTATGTTTAGGACCCACAGGTTCAAGACCAAGCCACCTGTTTACAGGTAAGAGTGGGCGTTATAAAACCGTGAACGTTGGAAAAGTTCTCCTTGACGCTATAATAGTTAGCAAAATTCTAACAAAGTTGTTCATGAATCTAGTTGAGTAACAATAAAAAGGGCGTGGAAACAATCCTTTGTTCTTTCCAAAATGGTATACATGCATTTGTTAACATGCATATCGGCTATGTTGTACATGAGACCAACGGCTTAAAATTTTTTTCGAGGGATGGAATTGCATAAAGGAAAAAAGGCATAGTTCAGGTTACTTTAAATACAGTAGTATTTTTTTTCAGTCTTAAAAAATATTCTAATTTCATTCATACTTTTACACACTTTTTAAACATACACAATTATTATTTACAACAGTATATTATTGTATTATAAGGTATTACCATCAAACCTATTCCTCCATGGTATTACGTAGTTACTTTATTTCTCCGTAGTCACACCTACTGCAAATAAGGATAAGATTTGTTATTTTAAGAAATAAAATCCTCATTTGACATTTTCTAAGCCTCAATTTGTCTCTAGTAGCGATATCATAATTTAATGATAATAATGACAATAATGATGATAATAATAATAACAATAATAATAATAATAATAATAATAATAATAATAATAAAATAACAACAATAATATTAACAATAATTTAATAAATATAAAGAGTGCGGTAAATGTAATAACCTTGTTTATCCTGTATAATTAATAATTTAATGATAATAATAACAATAATAAGAATACTAAAAATTTAATAACTATAAAGAACAAATGTAGTGCCCTTGTTTATTCTGTATGGATAATGGTTTAGTGATAATAATAACAATAATAAGAATAATGCAAATTTAATAACTATAAAGAGAAAATGTAATAACCTTGTTTATTCTATATGGATAGCATTATTAAATAAGTTGCAATAGATAATCAAAAGTATTAATTTTTATAAAAAATAATTATGTAGAAATTATAGCTTTGTAATTTATTTTCAGTACGGTAATATATTTCTTACATTATTTAGATACTTTGCTGCCTACATATTTACATGTAAATATGGTTATTGCTTGTGCGATTGATTTAATAATGATTTAATATAAAAGAATGATAAATCTTGATGTAGGCCTATTAATTTATTTAAATTCTTGTTTTATTTAACGCATGATGTAAGGGGAAGTGGGGGAAAGGTCCGGAGGGGGTGGGAATTGTCCTGGAAAAGTCCGGGGGAAATTGTCTCGGGGGAAAATGTGTGGGGAAAAAATACCGGGGTCAAGTATCCGGGGGTGGAAACCAGCCTGCTTTCATTCATTCGATTAATTATACCCGTTAATAGAATAGACCGTACTGCTGAGCCGCTAAAATTGGTTATTGTTGCTAAGCCTCTCGTCCCCACGCCCCGCAAAACGATATCGTAATCGTGTACGTATACAAGAGCATTTGTGGGACAAGCGCGTATTTCTGGTCCGGTACTTATTGGTCAGTTGTATGATTGACACGCCGAAGAGTCCATTTTTCATCCATTTCAAATTCACACTTAGCGACGACTCCGTGGCTAACCATTTCAGAAAGAAAATCGGAAACATTTTCAAGTATACGTTATTGAAAATATGTCCATTTCCTGTAACTTTATAAAATAATACGATTTATAATAATAATAATAATGATAAATAATAAAAAAAAACCAAAAAAAAAAAAAAAAAACAGCGAAGTTTGTATGCTCACTTAACCCAAAGTAAAACGAAAGCTTAAAACAACAACGTGGATTTTAATGTAGGCCTTACACATATTTATTTTTCTATTTTATTTATTTCTTCTATATACTGGGAAGCCTTTTCAGTGATATGTTTCAGTTTTGTGGGAGAGCCGAGTACGAATACAACACCATAAAATTGCATAGAAATGCAAGACCAATTTATCAAAAAAAAAAAAACCCAAAAAACAACAACAATATTGAAGAATATAAAAATGAAGAAAGAGATTACCAACAACCCGCATTCGTGTTCCCCTAAATAGAAATATTCTTCTTCTGACTTTGGGCATAATTAACGTTGCTGCAGAACTGGGTCTGGTAGAATATCGTAGTTCAGATTTTGGAACTGAAGTAAAATTATTTTGGCGAGAAAGAACTCTACCATTGAGAGGTGAACCATGAGTTACGTTCCAATAGATTAAGCTTTTCAGGAAGTGTCGGATGGTGAACGGTTGCCAAATAACCCGGCCGTTAAGACCCATGACAACGGCATTAGTGAACATCTCGCATATACCTATCGGTTTTATTTAAAATAAAACCAGTCACTTGGAAGAGAGTAGCAGTAGTATTACATAATGGACTGAATTCAAACGTGATGTGGGCAAAGGAGATTAATATTAGATGGTAAAAATATTGTTAATCATGTACAATTCGTTCAAAAACTTTTATAAACCTAGGTACAATTTTTAATAATGTAATACGGTTCATCCTCCCAATCGATACCCCTCTATTCCGAGACACTTCTAAATACTACTTTTTCAAAGAACCAAATAACAATCTTCAATCTTTCAACCCAAAGATAAACCACCTAGTTCAGACTGGCAGGAGTGGATAAACCCTGTGAGTTGAGCCGGGTTTATCCACCTAGTCTGAACTAGGCCTAAGTAGAAGCTGAACCATGAGACCACCCCGAATTTCCTGGTCCCAAAGGTGGTCCGGAATTTGAGGGAGAAATGTAGTTCTCTCTAGATCTTCAATTGTGAATTAGATAAAACATTATATTGAGATTTACTGAAACCAGCAATACTTTACAAAATATATAAGGAAAGATAAAGTACTTTCATATCAAATGTAGGCAATAATTAGGCCTAAAGTTTATTAATGTAGATCTAAATTAATACGCTGAAAAAACAGCATATATCTGTGGAGATGTTAATGATAGTTTATAGTTTCCCATTAACATTGCAGAAGTGATCAAAACCCAACGTGCCTTCGTTTAAACTCGTGATGTACGGGTCTTTAATTCGATTTAATAATTTTCACTCGATATTATCATTCGTCACAATTCCAAAGACAATAATCAGTTTTTCTTGTAAAAGGTGTAGGCCTAATTAACAACACCTGGACAAAGAAAATTGATAATACAATTATTTTTGTCTGGAATTCTGAATTCTAAAACAAGATGACAGTCTAGATTATGGTAACAAGAGGAAATATGAAGGAAAAACAGTGATCCGCTGACAGGGGGTAACGTGATAAACATTAATTCTTCTTCAGAATCTTCCCACGTGACACTGAGAGAGAACAGACGATCTGAAGTCTTCTCCACTTCCCCTCTCACACGAAGTTGTTTTCCTTTTATTCAGATTCATACTAACTAAATTAGAGCACCATAATTAGCTGTAGAACAAGCACGTTGACGGCACTACAGCGTGGATAAAGTAACTAAAAGAAAACGGCGGGAGATTTACGCGGGATATGTATCACTTTTGATCTAAACTAGGTTTAAGTTCTTCCTGACTTTCACCAGTCTGCTAATTTGCGCGAGGCCTGACGGGAAGCATGTGCTTCGTCTCACGTTCAACGCGGCTTCACGTGGATCTTACACTTATCTTAATAAAGGAAGTCATTTTCAATCATCATAATTGATAACCTATTAGTCTGTGAACTAACAGATTTTCATACTTTCAGCTTTCTTATTTACAAATTAATTGAGTCTTGTGTGTCATATGAATATTACGTTTACTGTTAAATAACTTCTAATACAACCAATTTGTAATTGTAAACTGGTAATACAGACATGCTTCATTCGATATAACTATTTTCGGTCTACTACTATGAAAAAAAAAATTCATGTAAATTTGAAATAGGCAAGTGCTGATAGGAATTAAATGTAAAAAAAAATCAACAATAGTTAAATATTAAAATAAAGAAATGTCTTCATTTTTTAAATGTTTGTCATGTTACTGTACTGATTTTATTTTGCTTTTCTGTATTCTTTTATCTCTATTTTTTTCTATATTCAGCCAGAATTTGCTGTCGAATGGTTGAATGATAAATAAATGATAAGTAAATAATTAAGTAAATAAATAAATAAATAATCAGTCAGACAATCAGTCAATGAGTTAATCAATCAATCAATCAATCAATCAATCAACCAATCAATGTTCCATGTAACTTTGAAATAGGCATATGTGTGGTTAGGAATATACACTACGTTAATATGCTGATTCTATTTTGCTTTTCTTTTCATGGGGATGTTTTATTTACGCAACCAATAAAATACCTAGGATTAGTTAAAATAGAAAACCTATTTTGATTATGTTATATATATATATATATATATATATATAAATATATATATATATAGGCCTATATATTATATATGCTATATATTATATATGTTATATTATTTATATATAAATATATTCATATATTATATATATATATATATATATATATATATATATATGTTACATATTATGTTATATATAGTAATTGAACTCGATATAACGTAACCGTCTTAATGGCAATCCACTTAACCGATACAATTTAATATACATAATAATTTAATACTACATGAAGGAGGATTGTGTCCAAGAATACCTCATAGCATACAATAACATATGGAAGGACACAAGAAAGGAAGGAAAATATTAAACATGTGCAGAATTTGCGGAAACATTTATTGATGCGTTGGTTATAAAGGTGCGGTTTTCAACGGATCTAATCTTAGGCTTATATTCAATCACCATGATTGACTTACATGTTACATGCATACGAATTGTGTTTCTTTTTTATATAGCTTTAACATTAATATTATAATTAGTGAAGTTAAAGGTACAAACACTAAATAACCACAATGATCATCAAAAATGATAATGACATAGGACCAATGGGTCTAGATTATTTTAACATTTCATAATAACGTTAATTTATTTTGGTGCATGTATCGTTGAAGATAAAACAATGCATTGTTCACTGGCATGAACAATATAAAAAAATAGGTTACATTACCTTCTATTTTACTATCAAATCCTATTAATAATACTTATTAGGCCTATTATTTTTATTATAATTAAAATTAATATCATTTAATATTTATTATTATTATTATTATTATTATTATTATTATTATTATTATTATATTACTATAAATGACATGCAAAATTAGCACCACATTGTCAATTTTACCTTTTCTGATATCGATACACTTAAGACTACAATCAAATGGTCCCTAGTAGGCCCGCTTTTTTAGTATTTTCAATATCATAAGAAGCGCTTTCCCTAATTATCGCCTAGTTTAACCTTTAAAATAATATTTCTATAATTAATGATATTTTCCTGTTTTTTGTATAGATTGTTGTTTTAGTTAGTCTTCATGTTAATTAATCCCTTTCCTTTATTTATTTGACCTCTCTAACAATAGCAATAAATATAACTACCACTTCCAATGACGCTTGGCTTGCGACCACAAACCAACGTCAATACTAACACTAGCACAGCCGGTTTCACCACCACCGGCCACCATACACCAATGGAAACAGACAATTGAAGTATGGTACTGCACTATCACAATGTTAAGGTAACAAGATGTGTATAAGAGAAATGTTGTATATAGTATTTATCTTTACATGACCATATTGTAAAGCTGCTTTACCATATCGTATGTATATGTTATCCTATCAAAATATGTTTTAATAAAATATTAAATATACAACTAAATAAATAAATACTTTATTGTGAAATAGTAAACGATTGACTGTTGTTAGAGCTACTTACCATTATTGACTGTGGTTCTAAATACAGATTTGCGGTAAATGCGGTGAGCACGGTAATTGTCGAGTACTTTGCGGCCCAGTAACGTTCATTCAGTTACTATATTCGTTTGTACTTAAAGGGATACTGTAGACAGCTATTATCGTATTTAGCAATCTTGTGGTTAAGTGAACAAAATAAAAGAGAGCTATGGGTTTAAATGACAAACCAAATGACATTGCGGTTAGAAGATAGTATATTAATAGCAGGTTAATCAAATCAAATTGCATTATTATTACTCATCGTAAAATATAAACAAAATAAATGGGATGGTTGAAGGAGTGGTCTCGTCAGCCATGCTGTAAAGTTGATTCGTATGGATTGTAAGCATACTTCGGTTCTTTAAAATCAAATTTAAAATTAAAAAATAAGATTAATAATACTACTACTACTACTACTAATAATAATAATATAATAGTTAAAAAAATCCATTAATATGAATATTAATAATAATAATAACAACAATTAGTAAAGGCCCTGGGTGATTAATATAAGGCAAGTTTGAATATTAATAAATAAAAATATATATTTGCAGTTAATTTAGAAAACATCAATGTGTCAAAACGCTCTATGACGATAATAAATATAAATATCAACGATAATAATGTAAATATTGCTAGGCCTATTTATACTTATAATTACTCATCATAAAATGTACAAACAACATAAATGGGATGGTTGAAGGAGTGGTCTGACCTCTCGTCAGCCATGCTGTAAAGTTGATTCGTAGAGTGTAAGCATAATTCGGTTCTTTAAAATCAAATCTAAAATTAAATAATAAGACTAATAATAATATTAATATAATGGGCCTAACAATAATAATAATAATAATAATAATAATAATAATAATAATAATAATAATAATAATAATAATAATATACATAGGCCTATTATTAATAATAATAGCATCAATTTGTAAAGGCCCTGGGTGATTAAAATAAGGCAAGTTGAATAATAATAAATAAATATAAATCGTAATAGAGAAAACAGCAATGTGTCCGAACGCTCTATGACGATATTAAAAGTAAAGTATAAATAGCAACGATAATAATGTAAATATTGCTATTTATATATACTTATTATCGTCATCAAATGCGTTTAAAAATCGACTAACAATAGCAAATATTCCTACCCGTACTATAGCGAGCTAAGCTATAGCAATAAATATAACTACCACTTCCAATGACGCTTGGCTTGCGACCACAAACCAACGTCAATACTAACACTAGCACAGCCGGTTTCACCACCGGCCACCATACACCAATGGAAACAGACAATTGAAGTATGGTACTGCACTATCACAATGTTAAGGTAACATGAGCAATTGGTATTCGTCGCTAAATCCTAGTCTGTTTTAGTTCATAATGACAGACAGCCGTATCTCATTTCTGATTGGCCAATGTTGTCACGATAAAAACTAAAGTTTATTTTTTTAACGATATTAAATACAAGTACGGTACTATAGTTTAACTTATTGCCATTTGCATGAAAGATGGGAGTAGACCTTTCCCAGAATTATCGTCAGCACCGCCGTTGCAAGTAAATCTTGAACAGCACGGTGCCGCGTCGCGACGGAGAAAACCAATTACACGATTGGCCTACTCTATTGTTAAGAAATCAAAATTTCAAGCTGTCTGAATTTATAATACAGAAACGGATTCGTAAAAAATCTCAAAGTCAGATCTGTGTGGTAAATCATGGTTATTAAATAGACACAAGTTGAAGGTTATGCAACGCTAGTGCTACGTATCATTTCGCAACCCGAAACACGTGGTAGCCTACAGATAGGAAATATCATTTCGTGGCGCTGTGTTGTGACTCATGTCTCGAGAAAACGAAGCACGATACTTACAAGTGTAGCGCCACGCGTGTCCCGTGTAGCGTGTGGCACACGTGAATATGAGAAGCCGATTTCTAAACGCCACATGGCGGATTTTATAGGAGAAAAAACATATTTTATGTAAATTACAGAGAACTCTTGTTACGAAAGGTTCCTCTCTCGTGTTGTCTGTCACGTATTATTACGGATCTAGTGCCGTTGAATGTTGAATAATGGATTAGGCGTATACTTCAGTTTATTCATGGAATTTCCTATTAATTGCAATTAAAAACTATATTACCTTAATGATAAACCTCTCTAGGTAAAGCATTATACAATTATTAAAAACAAAAAAATATTTTCGTGAATATTGATATTATTCAAAGGCGGTTGAAATCAAACTTTGTCAAAACAATTATTACAAAAAGTGAAAAAAAGGACAAAATAGTCAAGGTAGGAAATTATGTTGTCAGGTCGGATCGTGTTAATAGGTCTCCTCTGTACAGCACACAGTTAGGCCGGTGATTGCAGCTGCATTAGGCTAAACATGTTTTATGGATTTATATTTTAATTATGTATAGGTTACGTAGAATTGTAAAGGGTTGTATTGGTGTCATTCACAGTACTCCCGAAAAAATGGCTCTATGCCAGATGGCTGAAATCCAGTTTGCCGAATGGCAGAGTGCCGAGACCACTTTGCCGAATCCCAGTTTGCCGATTCAGAAAAAATGAATCCCAGTCTGCCGAAACCCAGTTTGCCGAACCTAGTTTGCCGAAAGTAATTAAAAGCATTGAAACATTAACAGCAGCATAACATGGAATACTCTCTTACTTTTACCATGGACATATTTAGGTCCATGTTTTTACTATGACTGCATCTGTACGAAGTGAAGTGGTGGCGCTATTAGATGTGTATAAGAGACAGCGCTTGGCTTGCGACCACAAACCAACGTCAATTATATATATATATATATATATATAATACCATATTATATAATACCGGTATGTATCAGAATATTCGCTCATGAAAATCTTTGTTTAACCATTAACATTAGATTTAAGACAGAGGAGCCAACAGATCTCAGCACATCTTCTAGAAATTCTAGATTTGAAATTAATGCCTAAGATTAAAAGCCTAAATCACTGATAGTATGGCCCGGACTAAAGTCGTGAGCAACAGGGAAGCCCTTTTGATGCTCTTCGGAAAAGTGGCCATAAACTCGGCAAACCGGGTTTCTGTAAACTGGACTTCGTTTAACTGGTGGGATACCGAAACTGCACAAGACCGATATTCTCTGCAAAAACATACACAGGTGGTGAGTTGTTGAAATACCAGACGAGCAATTATAATCTGCAGTGTGAGAACCTGGCTGGACGATTTCCAGTCTGATCATCGGCGTCACACGCAATATTACAACTTAGGATGCTTCCCGGTATGATAATGAGAACATTCGAACACGAAAGAGAAATAATGAGAGATGGAAGAGTGGATGAGAAACCGGTTACCGTTAAAATAGTCGACTTGTCCTCAGCCAAAAATGAGGGTCTTAATAAGTAACATATTGTGCAGCAATATACACAGGACTATAATACACGGTATATTAAAATTTGTCGCTATTGAAACAGCTGTGCCGGGGCAGAGTATAAACGACAAAGACGGATGAACCTGAGTAGTACTTCACTCTGATTGGTTGATTATTTAATACAGGCCCAATTGTTATAATAAAAACATTACGATACATTAGGCCTATTAATTGCCGTTTGATATACAATAAAACAAGTAGAAGTACTGAACTATATACTATTTATGCGTCTGTTAAATAGGTAAGAAATTAAAAAAAGTTGTTTTGTTCTGATTTTCAATTTAAATAAAATAAACACCTACAACGCGAGAAAATGTTAATATTGAATCATTCTGTTCAAGTTTAGGCCTATAGTCTCAACATGGACTGGGTTGGTGTTTCATTCTGAAACTTTAATCTTAATCTTTAATCTGATTGGTTGATTATTTTATATAATTTTTAAAATAAAGACATAAAGGTATAATTAAGCGTATTATTTACCGTTAGTAAATTAATTAAATATATTTATTCATGCGGTAGGAACATTTCAAAAACAATTTAGTTTCGTTCTGATTTGTAATTTAAATAAACAGTACCTACAGAGTGAATAATCTAATAATTTGTATTGTATTGTTTTAGTTCAAGCAGACAACCTTTGAATATTACATGTATAGTGCGTTTGTCTCATTATTATGAATAGAAAGTAGAGACATAAGTTATAAAGGTAGGAGAATAATCCATATCTCGCAGCGTCGTTGTGCTGAACTGTTTATGGGCCTGGTCCGTGACTGCTTAGCCGCCGTAAGGGGTAAGGGGAACTTGGCCTATGTTCATATAATTCCACAACGACAGGGGCTGAAATAAACCATAGCATCGGGGAACCCCTTAGTAGGCCTTCTCTTCCGAAAGAATAAATGGGTTCTTTAAAGTGCACACGAGCCAGATGTGTTACTTACACTGGTCTTATTTGAGACTTATTCGAGGTGAGTTCCACCAACCGAACCATTGTGCGAGGCGCGGCTCAACTACAGTACTACACTGATGTTAGGGTTATGGTGCGGCGCCCCTGCCTTAACGCTCGGCTACTTGACTCACCATTATTATCCCACTTAATGGAATTCGATATTAACCTATTTTGTTCCCGTTATTGGCTGCGTGCCACAATCAGCACAAAGAACTCTGGCTGTGTGCCAATTAATTTTAATTGTTTCTTAAAACCCAGTTCCCGAGGGGCAGCAAAAGTCCGGGTATGGTTTTTAAAAGTGAAATTATGATAGGGCCTACTGTTCAAATCTTAGAAAGATTATATTATATTACATTGATTAGGTAATACGTTCACTTCTTTTGTAATGCACACTATAATAATTTGTTAACGTTTTCAAACGATGAATGGACAAATAATGATAATGATAATTACGAAATAACGTTAATAATAATATTAAAATGAAGAATAAATAATAATTTGTTGGTAATTATAGGCCTCATGTTAATTATAATGATAATTATTATAATGTATAGGTGTATTTTTTTTTCTTCAAATGTACCGAGTATTCGGTACATTTCCACGTCAGGTAGGGCAAAAATTACACCTATACATGTTTCTCCTGACGCAAATCCAGTTATTGTTTATTATTCAATCACGACAATAACAATTACTATCAACATTGCAGTACCCGCTGCTTACTTGGACTCGAATTCAACCATGGCCATCAGGCGCAAGCTCGGTGGTCTAGAGGTATGATGCCAGGCTAGTGATCTGGAGATCGTGGGTTCGAGTCCCACCGGAGTACAACTTGCGATTTTTTTCGCAGTTGTTTTCAAATGTACCGAGTATTCGGTACATTTCCACGTCAGGTAGGGCAAAAATTATACCTATGCATGTTTCTCCTGACGCAAATCCAGTTATTGTTTATTATTCCATCACGACAATAACAATTACTATCAATTATTATAATACAATTTATGTAGGCCTAATAATAATAAAACAGAATTTTCCTGAACTTCTTTGCACATGCGTACCTCTCTACTACATTATATATATATACATTATATATACACATATGTAATATATATATATATATATATATATATATATATATGTAGATTTATAGATACAGATTTGTAGATATGTAGTTAGCCAATTTCGTTTTTGATTTATATATATTATGTGTGCATATAATATAGGATTTATTATAGATGACGTATTTAGATCAATGGTGTTGTGGTTTATTCAATTCAATTCAATTCATTTTATTCAGTCTATTATACATAAATATAACAGAAATGTGCTTTGAAGCTAAGCGATCAAACATAAATATAAGTATTAAGTGATGTTAGAACAGTAAGATAAACTATAAAAAACATTAAAAGACAGTAAAAAGTATTAAGATATATTATTAAAACACAGTACGATGATAAAAGACAAAGAGCAGAAAATGCATTAAAATAGTATAAAATTATTGCATTTATGTTAAAATGATTAAGACCAGGTTTAAACAAGTATAAAATTATTGCGTTTATATTAAAATACATATATTATAAAATTATTGCATTTATGTTAACATTATTAAGATGATTATGCATTTGAATCTTATATCAATTATAGGGCCTATATATTTCATTTCATTTTACACGTCGATATGTCTGTCCTTCTTTAAATGTTTCTTATTATTCACCATGTTAACATTTTTGCACTTTAACCTTTTCTGGAATACCTAATGAGGCACCCTTTATTTATTGTACTTTTTTTTAACACTATGACCTGGCTATCATCGGTTAATTTCGTCTACATCTTGCAAGTTACTTTTATTGGTAGTTAATGTTTCTTTTTAATCCATTTCTTGATACCTAAATAGTGTATTTAACATTTATTTATTAGTCAAATCATGGAGGTATAAAATTATTTTATACCTCCATGGTCAAATTGATAGTGTGTTTGGTTCAGTTTTTCTCTTTACCACAAAACATGTGCAAACAATATCCGACTTGTTCGTATTGAGGCGTAATACAGCAACTTGAGACTACTCGATGTCGAAGTGGTGAGGGCAGCTGTTTTGAAATGTTGTGGTATTATTATAAGTATCGAGATGTGGTAGTTATAGAAGGGATGTACTGCAACATTATTGTAAACCTCTATCAAGTTAAAAGATTAAAATACATATTAGAAATTGAATTGAAGATATGTTTGAAAATCAATCAGTCAATCAATCAATTAACTAATCAATCAATCAATCAATCAATCAATCGAACATTTTTCTGTTGATGTTATGAATTCTTTGTATATTTTTATAATCTTGTTTATATTTCTATTTTATACGACTTTTTAAACTTATTTAGCAAACATTGAAATGTTTTGTTAATGTAATGTTCCAATTTTATTTTACAATGCCTTGGAGTATTCATGGAGGGCATTTTATATAGTATTTTTTCTCCTAAAACGTTTTAAAAATAAATAAAAGTCAATCAATCAATCAATCAATCAATCAAAAAGAATTTGTTTAGCGCCAATATTCACAGCAGAATGCAGTGGTTAGTGGCAAAATGAATATGTGGTTAGGATTATAGTAATTACTAAAACATTAAAAGTTTTTTTTTCAGGCCCATTGTACTTATTTTTTAAAATCAATTTCAGGCTCAAATATTCTTTGTTCTTACAGTAGAGATATTGTTACACACTTTCTAAAGATAGAAAATCTGACTATTATTGTAAAGTACCTTTATAGTATATAGTCGCACCTGTGTACACTAAAGAGGTTGACAGTCACTCTTTTTCTTCCCTTTATTTTGTTGTATTTTCTTCTTTTTCTTATTTTATAAGTCTCATACATGACCTCAGCCTGAATTTGTTCTTTATTCCTAACCTCTCCAGATACTTACTCATACTTTTAGGGTGCTTAGGAGGTCAAATTGACTCAGAACCAGCGATTGTGCCAGGTAATGTGCCGGTATCCCATGATTACTGATAGGCTATTTAGAGATATCATAAGATGAGGTGAGGTGTGGCGTTATCCCAATCCGAGGACCGGAGACTTCTCAAGTACAGTATTACTGAATTGTGCCTAAATTTATTATAATTTATCATAGGCCTAGACTTATAAATAGGTCTAAAGTACAGAACAAATAACCGTTTACTCCCAGGATCTTTGGTTACATTGCGCCTAGACAACTCATACTTGTCAGATTACTGAGAAATTATTGAGAAAACTATAGGAAAAAGTGTTCTGTAAATCTTCATCCTGTCTTGTTTGTTTGAAATTCCACATCGAACCACAGACAACCCAAATGACCATCGGACCAAGGGCGATCAGGCCAATTTTCTTTACGATCGGACCCAATTTGAAAGTGGGCCGATCGTCTTGAAAAGCAGGGAGGGATCCACATTTTATTCAAACGGGGGGGGGGGGGAATTTCAGGATACATAAGTGAGTAACTCATGACACTCATATGTATTGACATTCTAAAAATTTAGTGTCAAAACGTGGGGGGGAGGGGATGCCCCCGTGCCTCCCTACAGGATCCACCCCTGCTGAAAAGTGCCATAGGGCCTATTCATTCTGTCAAGTTGTTTAACATTCCTCAGCTGTACTGCAACTTAGCAACCCATATCTTTACTCAAGGAAAATTATTAGGTGCTACGGAAATTTGAAGACTTGGAAGCGCATTTTTTACGAACTTGAGAAGTCTGGGACCGAGTATTTTGTTGTGTTATCCCACGACGGGGTTGAGAATCAAATATTACAGTAAGAATAGTCATTGCAGTAGATATTCTGTGATTGATTTTCCATTACTAAATGTCATCATAATAATGTCTGACACATAGGCAGCAGCAAACTTGAACGTTTCTTAAGCTTATGATCGTACCTGCTGGCATATTGATAAGAGGTTATCTTCTACAGATCGTGTTCACAAATGTGCGTCAGAGGTTTCTACCAGTTTATGACTGTGCGTCTGGGTTTGCAGGCTTAGGACTGATTTTGTTATAGATTAAAGCTATCCTTACTGACAAACCAGTCATACAATATCTAGTCTCATTACTATCATATTATTAATTTCAGTGTAATTTTTCGTTTGTAGGCCTATATGCACTGAATTTGCAATATAGACAAAGGCCTACTATATCTTACAGAAGAGTTATCACGACACAAGATTCTTTTATTGTCACAAAAGATAAATTCACAAGTTAAATTCGTTTTCATGATGCTTCAAATAATTACTACTTAATACAAAGGTCAGTAACAACAGACAAAAAATGGTAGATTTGCTGACAGTTCGTGACTAAATAATGATGAAATATCCTATCCTATACGTAATTCCGCAGACAGTTCATACATAGGTTTGGTTTGCAGATTAAAGATTTTATCCTGTAGATCCATCTGGTTCTTGGAAGCCCTGGTCTTCTAGGCCTTCTAGGCCCTTCTCTTTTTCCTTGCATAAGTATTCTTTTTAAGGCAGCTACACGTACCTTGTCGTCTGGCTAAGTGAACAAAGCAGATTAATGTAACAGAGAGCCTGAAAGTTGATTTTGGAGAGTCTTTTTATGGTTTCACGAATGTTGGAAAAGTATTTTTGTTTCGGTTCGATTTCTTGGAGTACACCGATGTTACATTTTGGAGTCCATAGGATACTGAACATTGTACGCCAACACCAGCGTTGGAATGCATTATTAGTAGCCTACCAATAGCCTAATTGCTTAAAAAATAATGTTAGAATATCAATCATCATCAAAAAGTACAATTAGTCGCTAAAACAAATTCAGGCTTTAAAATATAAACTTCAAAATTCAATTAACAAAAACAATTATATTAGATTATCAATCAATTCCTTTTTCAGGCAATATCCATATCAAAATTAAATACAAAAAAATGAGATTGAAATACAAAATAGGAATACACAACTCGATCACACTGAGACATTTGTATTAGGCGTACATGAACTTGCAAATTCATAAAGAAAAAAATAGGTATGCCTATTTTCAATGGTTTAAAATTTTATTAATATGAAACTTTTGATATTTTATATGCTTTAATCTTGTATCGTAAAACAGGACCATGTAAAAAAGGTTGTTACCTCCCATCTGATTATGCCATCTTGTATAAATATGTGCAATAAATAAATGAATAATAATCGTCTCAATGTAATAAGTAATTCTATTTAAGTAATATAATTGAACTTCAAAGAAGATAATTAACAGTGTAATTTATAAGACTGTTTTCTGACGCAGATAGTCGGCACATAAAACCATAGGCCTATACCGATTTTCTTATGTATTCATAAATCGAAGGGATACTCCATGAGAAAAAATTTCTTTGGCACTATTAGATTATAGATCTAGATTATATTACACTAACAATAATTATATTTATTTGCTTTGCAACCATACGCCTTTGAAAAAGCGGCACAGACAAGACTTAATTACAAAAATATTAAAATTAACTAAAGGTGAAGCACACACCTACACAAGCATTGACAACATATGCAGGTATAAACAGACTAAACTGAACATAAAAAATATATTAAAAGAACCAATAAATAATGTAAACATGATTTGACGGAAAAAAAAAACTATTATAATTGGTGAAGACACGTGGCTATAATTATTGGAAACATGGTCAAAGAAAATTATCGGATACATAATGTTATACTGTGTGTGCACGAGACAAAAAAAAAGAAAAAAAGAAAAAAAAAAGCATTTTATATATACGATTCAATAATTATTAAGTTTCTGATAAAATGAGAAATACAATTTATTTGTTTTTAAAGGGGTTTCTGGATTTTGCACAATATATCTTTGAATATATTATTTTAGAAAATAATGATTTGATCTGGACTAAAATTTTGCACTTGGAATTTTTTATCGTTAACTATTAAGTCATTCGCAGTTTTCCTGTTATATATTCACAAGCTTAAATGATCCGACCGCAAAAGCAATTTATGGTTGGTAATAACGAATCAAACATTATTAATATACTTAATTGATTCGTTCATTTACATACAATAATTTGCGAATTGATGTCATAAATTGAACGATTTTCAAACTCTAAATTGAAAACCGCAGAGAGTCGAGATTGGAATTAGTCATAGCCAGACTTAACAATATTATAGACCTATAGTACAATATGCAATATATTTTGTCGCTTACTTTAGCGGACATCCAGCTCACAATCACTACCGGGTCTGAGCCTAATTATAGATTTATGAACTTAATCTTTACATTGTTTTTTGCATAAAGTGCAACGACAGGCGCCTATGTTACATATAGCCTATAAGCCTATTACAAGTTGTATAACAATTATAAAAAAAACCCCAAAAAACAGTACAATTTTGAAATAAAACGGACGCTTGGGAACAAACGAAATAATAAAGACGTGAATATTTATTATGAAATTTTATAAGATATTCAATAACGAATTTATTATTACTTTCCTTAAAAATTGTAATTTATTTATTTGCGGACAAGGATAAAAAAAATAATTTTGTATAAAAACCAGAGATTATACACGAATGCATACATTTTTGATTTTGATACAACTGATAAAAGTTAAACTAGCAAAGTAAAGTGCGTCATCGATGGAGAATTTTCACCAGCATTATTGAAGTCAAAGGTCATCTACTCAAAATTAGAAACCATGTGGCTAGGCCAACAGTTTCTCAATAAATAGACCTGTTACCATGAAAGAATGAACTCTTATACACATCTAGATGTGTATAAGAGACAGCCCCCGTGCCTCCCTACAGGATCCACCCCTGCTGAAAAGTGCCATAGGGCCTATTCATTCTGTCAAGTTGTTTAACATTCCTCAGCTGTACTGCAACTTAGCAACCCATATCTTTACTCAAGGAAAATTATTAGGTGCTACGGAAATTTGAAGACTTGGAAGCGCATTTTTTACGAACTTGAGAAGTCTGGGACCGAGTATTTTGTTGTGTTATCCCACGACGGGGTTGAGAATCAAATATTACAGTAAGAATAGTCATTGCAGTAGATATTCTGTGATTGATTTTCCATTACTAAATGTCATCATAATAATGTCTGACACATAGGCAGCAGCAAACTTGAACGTTCAATTGGCAAATAACCTCCACATTCCCTATCCTCGCAGTACAAATTTATCTTTTTGTGACGTCACAAAAAGATTTTCAGTGACTTTCGGGGGGAATTTTTTGGGGTAAGGCATTGTCCAATACGTTTAATATTGGGTGTCCGAGGTTTTCCAATGACTTTCTAAACAATGATGACAAGATTTTGGATTTCTAGAAACCGTTTCATATCCATTTTAATACTAATATGATGGCGTGCACCACTATAAACACTGAACTTACGGTCAATAAGTTGTCTGAATATCAACTGGAATTTCTGTATCGTAAGCCATTTCTTTTATTTTAAGTATAAGTATAATTGGTTGCCAAGACAATTATATCGTATTTTAATTGTTACTTTAGTATTCTTTCCATTATCCACTCCTCTAACTTTAAATACTTTATCCACATTCGATCTAAAAAAATGAAATGTTGACAAAAAAAAGAAAAAAGAATGCTGTTCCAGATAGTCCTAATATCCTAATTATTACGGTATTATATTATTATATTTGATATTATATAATAATATTAATATAATAATATATGATAGTAATTATAATAATAGCAATTGTAGTTACACCAATAATATTAATAATACTGATTTGCAGATCATAGGCGTCAAAATTAAATATAATGGGGAAAACAGAAAATTAGTATTACACTCACATTTTTAGAGTGAGCGTGCCATTTCTGGCCATAGAAGTGCCATTACATACAATTTCACCATGGTTGTGGCTGAGGTGATCTGGGCCCTCCATCTATTCAAAGACTTTATGGGCCCCTCAATTTCAAATTTCTGGATCTGCCACTGATGATTAATCTCATTTGATATAAACCATGACTATAAGTGGATATTATTAAAGACAAATCCATTGTACAGTTCGAATTTAACCTTATATTATGAGTGATAACAGGAGGGAAAGAGCTGAACTCATAATGATTCACACTTCAAATTTCTGAATGTGTCATTTGTATACAGTAGTTTAGTTTTCAATGGTTAATAGAATGCTGTTTAAGAAATAGTCTTGCCCAGTATTTTTGTGTCTACGTTGAAAAATTGATAGGGAATTATTTTAGAGAGAAGTAGTCATCGGAAACTAATGGGTATCTTGGTTTCCTAACATTTAATTTGAAAAAAATATTTTTTTTCTGAGCGTTTAGCAACTTTATTATTTAGGAAAAACTCCGAATGCATTGCAATTATGTAAAAAATTAAAATCCAATTCGGCTTTGTTCAAACGAAGAGTAATCTTTTCATATTTTCTTAATGAAGAAACTGGTAATCTTCTTGAACTGAAATCCTTGATAATAGAACCAAATGGACGTAAGTTGACAAAAAATACAACGCATTTTAAAAATAACACAAAAGATTTAATGGAAGACATGTTTCGGTTTACCTTAAACCCATCATCAGTTAACAAAAAAACACAACAGAAATGAACCAAATACTTTTCATGTAGACTATATATATATAGGTAATTATTATGCTGAATATTAAATAGATAGATTGATTTGTTTGACAATAAGTTTTACCAACTATAGTAAGTCTGAAATCTGGACTAAATATAGCTAATTATTATTCTGAATATATAATTGAATACCATGATTTGTTTAACCAAAGGTTAGTAAAGCAATAGTAAGTCTGTAATATGGACCAAGTGTAGCTAATTATTATGTAGAATATATAATCAGGTACATTGATTTGTTTGACAAAAGGTTGTGAAGCTATAGTTAAATGCAAGGTAACAAGTGCTTGCATAATAACTATTGCTTACGTGTATATTTAAGTAAGCTTTAAGTTAACATGTTTAATTTGCAAATTAAGATCAGGATCTTGATTATTAAAATTCAGCATTAAATTTCTTTCTTTTTCCTTGGGGAGGCAGTAAAATTAACAGAACATTGATTTGGTTACATTTTTATTACAATTATGAAAAGATGTTTCCATGACAACTCTGAATTATTTCATAAGTCTAAGAAGGAATTAATTAATATATATTCATTTTTTATTTTATTTTTTTTATTTTACTTCATTTCACCTCCAACAGCGGAAACGCCAATAACAGGAGCATACAGTAAATACAATATAAAATCATAGCGATAAAATCTATAAAATCACAAAGAAACATTCAAAAATATTATAAACAGTACAAAAATATTCAGATAAAATTATTTTACAATAGTTACTATTATATAGGCCTACAAGGAACATTATAAGACGATTCAATAAAATTCAATTCCAAGCAGGTGAATGATCAAATGGCATGTTTAACTTGGGCTAAAAATGAATAAAGAGGTTGGTGAAAAATATCAATTGATGGCTCATTGTTTGTAACAGAATTATATAAAGAGGAAAGTCTACTGATAAAACCATTTTTAGTTGCGTTAACTCTACATTTTGGAACAAAAAAAGATCTTGCCTATAAAACAACTGAACATTTGTTTTCCTCTGGCAATACAAAGACACAAGGCAGAATAACAGTTACAATTCAATTGATAAAAATGTTTAAAAGGTCATGCAGATAAATTCAAAAGATAATCATGAAATTGATAAAAATATTGATAAAAAAACTTTCAGAAGTCGGACCATATAAAATTACACAGAAAAGATGTCGACGTCGACCGTTTAAAATGATACATAAAAAAAACCTAAGAAAGCATAAAGGTAATACAAGATACTTTTATTGTCACTTATTGAAAAAAATTCACAAGTAAAATTCTTTTTCCTGATGCTTATACACGTAATGAATATAAATATAAATACAAAAATAAATACAGAGGTTAGTACAAAAGACCACAAATGGGTAAACAGCAAACACATAATTATAGCACAAGGTATTGCAATGGGAAATCATCGGTCAAAGTTAGCATTATAGATATAAACTGAGTTGTGAGTGAATGAAAAATACATATTATTTGTTATGATATAGGCCTATTATTATTATTATTATTATTATTATTATTATTATTATTATTATTATTATTATTAGATTCTGAAAAAAAAAAGAGAACACGAGGGCCACGTTCTCTTATATTGACTGCTAAAGCTTAACATCTGTCCCCAAAGGGTTTTTTTTTTAATGCATTTTCACCTTTTCTCTAGAACCAACTTCCCACCGCCATCCGTTATGCTCCAACTCTTTCTGAATTCAAATTTCTTCTTAAAACTCACCTTTTTCCATAGTTCATAATTTTATACGCTGTGAGACTCTGGTAAAGAGCGCTATATAAATGCTTAAATATTATTATTATTATTATTATTATTATTATTATTATTATTATTATTATTATTATTATTATTATTATTATTATAAAGCTAAGTTATTACTAACAAACAAAATAGGCGTAATGTATGTAAAGACATGTCCCGCCCTGTGAATCTATATGCTCTAAGATTACCGTACCGAATATATGTATACACCACATGACTGTACGCAATTATAAATGAGGAATTTTATTGTTATATTGTCATGGGCTCTTCCTCACTGTACCAAAAACAATACTGTAGACCTATGCCTAAATATAGCCATATAATATGCAGCCGGCGACGCTCCTCCCGCCAGTCGGGAAGTTTAGGATACTTAATGAGCGGGAAAATGAGTCATGGTCCACCTATTGTTACAATCCTATTTTTTTTTAAATGATTTTATTTGTTCATGAACTTGTGACTGTTCTAATGGGCATCCTATAATAATAGTTATGCCCTTTTAATCCCATTAATCCGGTTGCTGGTAAGAATTTTAGACCTACGACACCATATTGTAAAAAAAATCCTACTCACGTGTAGAATGATTATTTGAACAATGAATAACTATTACGGATTATCTAATTCTACATGGAAACAACTTAAACCTCTGGTGAGTGGCATAAGCAATACTGTGTCTTTGAACAAGGATATGGCGGCGCAAATTGCAGAAAGAAACTTAGAAGACGTTATAAAAAGCACGCAGGCCCAGTAAACTCTGTGCATTAAACTAATTATACTGATAGCTGTAAACAAGCACCTTTATAACTACCGTACACTTTGTCAATAAATGTGTATAGTCTTATATCCAGTGTATAATTAGAATAAATACAAAATAACGTCACAAATGGAAAAAAAAAACTTTAAAATATGCAGTAAGCCTATTACATAAAATACGTAGGACTACAAAGGAAGACAATAAAGACTAAAAAAGTATTTTTTAGAAATAACGCAAAATATGCAATACCATTATAAGTTAGATAGGAAATTAATAATGAACACCAAATTATTAGATAGCTACGGTATGTATGACAATTAAGATTAAAGTTCAATAGAACCTAAAGGACACGGATACTAATGCGTCAGTTTATTATACTTTAGTTTAATTTATGTTGTAGTTAGTAAGTCTACATGATGTGTAACAAACATAAGGTAGGATATACGATTTGAAATAAGGTCTACATGTCCACTGTCAGTTCGGAAGTACTATTACTCACAAAACCGAAAACTACTGTACTAGAAAGTAACAATTAAGTAATTTATTAATTAAGTAAGAAATTAAGCCTACGGTAAGTAAATAAGTAAGTAAAATACGTCAAGAACACTTATTTATTTATTTGTTTTATTTATTTATTTAGCATTCATTTAATTCATTAAAATTACATCAGAAATATAAGATAAAAACAGCATAATTAAAATTGAAATTGTCTAAAAAGATATACGAATGGATGCAAGGACGACCCATTAAATCAACATAAGTTAATTTATTTCCGATGGGGTTTTTGCAAGAAACAGAGGGATGAATATTTAAATCGGTCAGTTAAAATATAGAAAATTGGCGGTAAAAGGACAAAAAAAACCATAAAATATTAAGAAGGAAAAAAGTTAACATTTGAACAGGAAAATTACCATTGAGAACTTTTTAAAGTCTCATTTTATATAAATGAGACTTGTTGATCGACTTCTGTGTAATTTGTGTTTCAGCTAAGGCCTCTATAGGAACTTGAAAAGGTCCAAAAAGCAAGTGGGAAGCGGGAAAAATCTACTGTGGACAGTGAGCATAAACCCAATTTTTACAGATATATAATTCATTTTTAAACATATTTATTATATAGATAAATGATTCCTAGACGACCTACAGTATTTGTATTGCACTTAGGAGAGCGAAGCCCACAATATTGCCTTATCTTATTTATGTATAAGTTTGGAATGTTTCCAATTCTAGTTTAATGAGAAGACGGAAAACGTATCAACGTTTTTATGATTACATGTTGTCAGTCAACCGGTAACAATCCGTGGCAAAATGCATAAAATGAGCCATTTAAACTCATTAAGACTAAATTCGAAGAAGTTAATTCTTGTGAAAATCAGAATTTTTCAAACAATTGGGCATTGTAATCTTTAGTTAATCTACATCCTATTAAATAATGCATAGGCTACATAATACGATGCATGTTTTGTCACGTAGGCCTATACATAAAATGAATCATTTTTTTAAAGCAAATTTTGTCTTACTGTATAAGCTTTTGAAAAAGCTTCTTAAAATATGTGATAAAGAGGTTTTAAACGCTAATGTGAAATTGACAAAGCGCGATAACTCTTCCAATATTAATAGACCTATTATATTTCCAATCACAGAGTATTAGGCCTATACTTATTTCTATCTGCAGTTGGATGCAAGTTGAATTGAAATAAAAAATAATGGAATAGTATATTGATTATTAAAAGTAAAGAAAAATAGTTAAAAAAGTTTTTTTTCAGAATCCTTTAAATTCAACGCAGTAAATCACAGAGAGAAATGACAATTTCTAAGTGAACATTATCAAATATTAAATTATACCGTCACTAATTGTTATCTCATATAGAGTATTATTTGATATTAAAAATGAAATGTTTGTTATCATAGTGCTAAAATTTATATCACTATCTGGCAGCAAATGATGCAAAAAATTTTCCAACACGGGCTAGGCCTATACCTGGAAATAGGATTGTGTTTTCTGTTGAGTTGTTTTTCGTTTATTTTTTTGTCACTGTTCACTGTCATTTCACTTCATACTTCTAAGCGGCTCTTTGCCTTTCATCAAAGCAAATTCAATAATAGATAAAACCCACAATCGTCAAGATGAATTTATCATTATAGGCTTTAAGAAGGAACATACCCCTGAACACGTATGTCTATCCTTCACTAAGAAACTCGATGCGATGTCAGTAATATATTTTACTTATGATCGTACTAATTTGAGTAAGGCAAAATTTTTGTTACGATTTACAGCCCAGGACGCGTGCATAAATCGTATAGCACAATCCTTTTAGGATAACCATTAAGTATATTTTTTGAGTTCATATTTATGTCAGTTAAAATTGGCTTACCGTACACCCCCCACCCCCACACACACAAAGCACTAACCGAATCTACAAATATTGAACTTGGAGTTGTCACAATACAAAAGCAACACATGTATTTAAAGTAGAACAGTATTGGAAGGTGCAGATGTAGTATTCAGAGGCAAGTGGACACACCACTTCTGTGAGTGCCGCTTATACAAAGCCTATACTCACTAAATAACAGAATATAACCGTAGACCTACAATACAGTGATCATGTTAGTTAGCCCCAAATCATTCTACTCCCCTCAAAAAATGTCAACCAGTAAAATTTTGCCCAAACTCAGTGTTCTTTTTTTTTTTTTGCTGATTTCAGGCTCGAAATGATCTAGGCCTATTTAGTTTTTATTTTTCCTCAATTTTCCAACATAGAAAATTATTATTGTACAGCAGTATATTACTGTACTGTATATTATAGTCACACCTACTGCAAATAAAGTACAGATAAGCGTTCCTATCATCATTGGTTTTCTGCCATCCCGTTATATTCCATCTATCCATATATTTCTCGAGTGCACTTATATCAGCATAAAGCTTATTTTCTTCCATGCCGACTAAAATCATCATTGCTCGTATTCTTTTCGAGGATGCACCCGTCTATACTTCAATTATTTCTTTCCTCATTACATCTTCAATCCATTTCTTCCACCCAGGGGGGTGCACCAGGATTTCCCCAACTAGGGGTCTGAGGTCCCCGACGGGGGGCCGATTCCCCTGTCGAGGTCAAAGATTTCCCGACGAGAATAAAATGGGCGTGGTCAAGCGTCGCTTAAAATGTTTCGAAAGTGGCCCATGGTCCAGGGGGCGAATCGCCCGACAAATTTGGCAATTTAGGGGTTTCAAAGGCTTATTTATTCGATTTTAGAGTCTACTGATATATACAAAATACATATAGGCCTATTTTTTTTTTTCTCCCTGACGAATTTTGGTTTTTCTTCCCGACGGGGGAGCGGGGTAGCTCTCCCCGACGAGAGCCTACTGTAAAACCAGAACATTTGCGAGATGAAACTTCGCGGGAATTGATAACGCCCAGAGTTGCGTCGTCATCCATTGTGTCATCGGCGAGTTTAGGCTGATGAGGTTAATTTCTGGTTGAATTCGGTATTTAGAGATGACTATAATACTAATTTTCGAGCTCAAAATTTTTGATAATGAGATATAGGCCTATTATTATTTCACGACATGAAACTTGGGAATATTCGCGAAAGTTTCTTGCTCGCGAAAGTTTCTAATTTTACGGATGATAACAGCATGTATTATCGAATATGTTTTTAAAAGGCGTTAACCTTATCGTATAATAACGTATTCAATAGCATCATAATATTGTTATACACCTGGATAATGTTTGCAGTGTGTCTATGTATCAAAGGAACCGAATTTACCTGCTCCCTGCTACCAATGTCCGGAAAGAATACGGCAATAGGGTCTGTAATCAAGATAAACACGAGTGATGACGATTTGTTTTGTTAGTGAGAAGGTTCAGTGACCGCTGTGAGATACACACAAGACAACCCCTTTGTTAACGTTTAAAAAAATATTGTGCGACAGGTTTTTCTCACATGACCCCTATAAATCAGTCAAAGGGTGAACCTTTAAACAATTGACCAAATTTCTTAGAATTCTTGAAGCTTTGATTATAATAAGTAGGCCTACGTCTAGGTGAAATCCTTCATTGTCTATTCATACTTTCCATTTTTTTTTTAAAAACTGAGAGTTACGACTAGCCTGTGATGTTAAATACAAATCTCCAATGGTAAAACAAATAATTCGAAGAATACAAGTAGGCCTACTCGATCTGAAGTGCTAGTTTATAAATGTTAACTTGCAATAAAACGAAGTCTTTAACAATCATTGAGGGCGGTGTGTAATTTTTAATTTGAAGATCTGCAATTGATGATACAGTAATGTATAATAGTATTAACAATTAATAATGATAGTAATAATATATTATTATTATTATTATTATTATTATTATTATTATTAATAATTGTTATAATAATAATAATAATAATAATAATAATAATAATAATAATAATAATAATAATAATAA
Organism: Anneissia japonica; assembly: GCF_011630105.1. Lineage (NCBI taxonomy): Eukaryota > Metazoa > Echinodermata > Crinoidea > Comatulida > Comatulidae > Anneissia > Anneissia japonica. The sequence goes on from NW_022705208.1 coordinate 329,808, forward strand.
TAATAATAATAATACTGTACTTCTGTTTTTCTTTTGTACACATTAGATTCAAACGAACTAAATTAGAGGCAAAATTTTTAGTACCCATTGAATCAAAATACAAGTAAGACCCCATAAAAAATTAATAGTTTATCACCCTATCAAATAATAAAAACTGATAAGAGAAGGAGGTTTTTTTTTTTTCTTTTTTTTTTCTTTGCTAATCCCGCCCCTATTTTACTGATGTTTAATAGTAAATTAATGGTTAAGGACAAATATATAAAATGTTTTTTTTTTTGTACCAGTAAACATTTGCAAGAAATCCTGAGGTTTTCAAGTCAAAAAGATGGAAAAAACGATTGTTTGAAATAAAAATAGGCCTATATCCCTGGTATTCAAGCTTTTAAGCTGGGGGCCAGTTTCAATTTACTGAGACCACCGCCGGGCCGACATAAATTTTTACTTCCAATTTTTTGAAATGTCAACCCCACCCACTTTATAGGCTTACAAGTCTTCCTTAATAGGCCTATTATTAGCCTTGGTTTTCGACATCATCTAAGATTAGCCTTGTTTTGTAAAAATGAGGGAACGCAGTTGGCATATAGGAAGGGTGGGGGGATACAACTAATCTCCTACCCTTCTACCACTCTCGCTGTGCAAATCGCTTGTGTCCTTGGTCAAGGCACTTTATCTACGGTACAAGTAGGTACCTGGTAGGTTCCAACACAACTGCGCTGATTACTAGCTGCAAAATTATGGAATAATAATAATATAATTTAATAATTTAATTAGGTGTTCAATGTGTTCCATATGTGTTTGATCCAATGACCGGGGTAGTAATGTGAAGCGCTTAGAGGCTTTGTAAAGGCATGAAGCGCTATAAGAACGACATATTATTATTATTAGAAATAAAAAAAAAAATAAATACCATCATGTACTAAATACTGGTAGTTAAAAAAAAAAATTCAGCGCCATAAAGTTACCGACGAGAAGTCTCAAAATCTCAAAATCCACTTTATTGCAATCATGAATAACTGATGATTGAAGTTGAACAATACATTGAATAATACAATACTTTTATGCCTACCATCTTTGAAAAACTCCCTGTATAATAATAAAACGTTTAAAACGTCCTGTGTTCACTTTAGGAAGAACAAATTCACAATTCTTTCTAAAATTGTAGTTTTTAAGTCAGATTCCCTTTCCATTGATTTACCTCAGTTCCAGGGTGGCGCCTGGATTTGCCCGACGGGGTGGCCGAGCTTCCCGACGGGGGGCCGATGCCCCGACGAGGGGTCAGGTTTCCCCAACGAAACCAAAGTGGGCGTGGTCGAGCTTCGATTAAAAGGTTTCGAGAGTGGTCAATTGGACAATTTAGGGGTTTCAAAGGCTTATTTAATCGACTTTAGAGTCTACTAATATGTGGAAAATACATATATTTTTTTTATTCTCCCCGACGAATTGAGCTTTTTCTCCCCGACGGGGGGGGGGGGACAGCTCTCCCCGACGGGGGACTCTGTCCCTCCCCCACCCACTTGCGCCACCCCTGCTCGGCTCAAACATGGTTGGGGCTGAGGTGAGCAAGGTATGGTTAGACACACATCACATCAATGATCCCACTTAATTTAATATCACAATCAGTCTCACTGTCCCCCATTGCCATTAGGACAAGTATCACCAACCCGTCTCCTCTCCACATGGAAAGACACTAGATAGATATAGTGAGCTACACTAAAAAAACACTAATGTAGGTTGTCATATTTTTATTAACAGAACAACTTTTTCTGTAAGTATTGAAAATTGAACGGAAAATGAATTATTTTTAGCGATATTACGCGGGCCGGATCAAAATATTTGGCGGGCCGGAGTTTGCCCGCGGGCCGGGGGTTGAATATCGGTGGCCTATATGCTTAATAAAAAATAAAAAAAAGGTAAGAAATCGGAATTTCCCCAAAAGTATTGGGGGAGGGGGTGATAAACTAATAATTCTATAGATCTAACGTAATAAGTAACAGCAAACTTTCAAGTCTTGAGAAGAGTTTACTGTAGTTTTTAATAATTGTATTGTTTTTTTTTCATTTTGTTTCAATGCATCTTACATTTTTAAAATGATAATGTAGCCTATGTATAGTCTTATGTAGCTTGATCATAAAGAAATACCACCTGGCCTCTATAAATAGTGTTTTTGAAATTATTCTATCTACACAAACAAGATTTAACATACAGTATTTAGTCCTATGTGTGAAATCCCAACATAGGCCAATTATATATTCTTTTGTAGCATATCTCAGACATCAGTTGTGGATCCAGGTGGTTCAGAAGGTTCGGACGAATCCATCCACCTATTGTGAAGAAATACTTTAAAAAAATCTACTGGTCCTGGCCTACAAAAAGCATGCTAACCTACCTAGGCATAGGTTGGCAGATCGGACAAACAAGACTTAGCCTAACTAGCTTTCAATAAAATAAAATTTGGTTTTTGGTTCGAAGGCGTAAACATAATATTTGTACGGAAAAAAAAGTCCGTTCTTCATGTCTATCGGTTCATAGAAAAAAGAATACGTATGCAACATCTCAATTCGTTTTATTATGCAATGATGATTGAATACAATATACCAGAATATATATAATTTCATAAAAAGAATGCATAAAAATAATGAATACATCTATATAATTATAGGTACGGTACGTCCCTTTTTATTCTATTACAAGCATCAATTTGCGGTGCGGCGAGCTTCTTAATAAATAATTGCCTCAACAATTATTAAACAAATTATTTTATTGTTAATTGTGTCATCGTTTATTATTTGTTCTGTTTCTTTTTGCGATGGCTCGTTTGTTTTAGCCCAAAAGGCCTACGGTACTTCATGTAAAAGTAATGCTATGCCTGTTTCCACGCCCTTCTTGTTATTTTAACCACCGATGACCTGGCGCTACGGGAACCTCTATTCACTAGGGCTCGGCGCAATGTTTCTATAAAATCACTTAACGAATTGACACAATGGCCTCATAGAAAACACAGGAAAGAAACTAAATTACTCATCATAAAGTGTAAATGTACAATAAGTTGTGTATAACCTTATCCCTTATGATCACCTAAATACCTGATTCGTTTCATTTCGAAACCACAAGTTAGGCCCACATTCTTAAAATTCTTCAACTTCGCAGAGGCAATACATGGGGCGGTATTTTCAAATATCCCACGACGTTTAAGAATCATAGCTTACGTATATAAATAAACGAAGTAAACGACTGAGGTAATTGATTGCTATATTTTGTAATGGTTTAGTATATGAGAATACTTGAGCTTGAGAAAAAAAGCATGAGCAGATGATTTAAACACGAATATTTATTCTGACGATGCTGGCGCGACCAAATAAGTATCTTAAAAAAAAAAAAAAAAAAAAAAAAAAATCAAAAAAAAAAAAAAATCAATCAAATATTTTGAAGCAAAATGGACCATATCCAAATAACTACTTCTGACCGTGTATGTGTAACAAAACGATAAGAATTACATTCGCCTATATAAATATCATAAAAAAATAAAGAAAAATAAGAGAAAAATCTTTTATCTTTACAGGTTCAAAAATAGGATACAAAACGATTAAAATGATAAAAGTACGGCATGTCGCTGAGTAAAAATGGGCTGGGTGAATGATAAGGAGATGTATTCTTTCTCCTTGTTTTTGTGTGTATAGAACAACGTTCAAATCTCCCTTTACTGCAGTCTTTATGTATTTTTTATATAATTCTATTATATGCCTTATTACTGTTTTGTATAATTTCTACCACCCTGATAATTTCAATTAATATATTTCTGTGTTTGGAGGAACCCCAATGGAATCAAGTTTTAACTTTCATGGGGCCTTGTAATTAGTAGGGTCATAATAATGTGCATAATTTGTTTTTACTCTCAGTATTTTTTTAATTGATTTTATTTCTCGTTTGCACTAATTATGACTGATTACGAATAAATTCAATCAATCAATCATTCATTCAATCAATTGATCAATCAATCAGTCAGTCAGTCAATTAATAAATTAATAAATAAATAAATAAATAAATAAATAAATAAATCAATCAATCAATCAATCAATCAATCAATCAATTCAAACAGTTTTTCTCTGTTCATACAGGATTGTCCGGAGCCTGCTTTATTAAGGTGTACAAAGTCAAAAAATTCAATGACGTATTTTTTTTTGTCCCTTTATTTTTTTCAATTTTGTGGTTTATTGAATTATGCAGTTGACAAGGTCATCCCCGGTCAACTTATCGCTCTGTCCTTGTTTTTCGTTATCTTCTAGAAAAAAAATATATATATATAATACTAAAGTTCACGCTCTTGTTCAAAAGTTTACGAACTAGTTTGCTCTCCGCCAATCCCGCTTACGTATTTGTTTTCCTATCCGCCAATCATCACACCGTTTACAAACTTGCTTTTTCTCTCGGCCTATCAGTATGCTGTTGATATACATCTTGGGGAAAATAGAAACAGGTGAACGACCAACGATTACTAGCAACCGATCTAACTCTTGGTGACTGCGCATGCGTTTATATGAATATGTTGCGTGATTATTCTGCAAACTATCGTATTAATCTATTGCCTCAAAACAAGGGAGTATCCCAGGGGAGCCTCTTCTTGCGGAGCTTCCGCTGCAGGGACCAATCCCATATGGACCGATCAAACAAATATTATGAATTGACTGAAATAATGTTTTCAAACATCATTCGAATCCTCGAGTATTGACGCAATTACTAGCTTCAAAAGCTATTATTAACGATAAGAGAGGCTATAAATATTTTTTTTTTTTGCTATAGGGCGTCCAACCACTAGTGATTTTTAATTTACTTAATTCTGAGCGTTTACAACATAACGAATTTACGTCATCTACGACAATAATACTTATCCTACTACAATACACTTTGGCCTTTCTATTTCTAGCTATTAAATTATCAAACCTTTATTGCAATAAACATAAAATATTAGCTATAACATTTTAACATTAATACAACTATTACACATCAATAAAAGCATCATCCGTGCCAAGGTTTGAAATTAAAACATATGAAATATGAAATTCTAGTTGACTAGAAAAATGTTCAGTAATTTGTCATTTATGGAAAAAAAATTAATGAAATGCAGGGAAGACAAACAGTTACAATATCCATTTTATAACTCAATATTTTTTATAAATATACTTTTACAGTCGTCCCTCCAAATAAAGACCACCTCTAATTAAAGACCAATTTTCTGCGGCCCAGATTAACAGCTATCTTTTATCTTTATGATTTCTTTTTAATTTTACCATGAGAATAGAAGTCCCAGAAGTGGTCTTTAATTGGAGGGAGACCTGTATTATTTAAAATAACAGACGTATACAATAATGCCGTTCTTTTAATCTTTTGCATAGAATCGTACATTGATTGGTCATCGATTTGAAGATTTTCGTCAAAATGCTTGTATGTTTCTTTGAAAGATGATAACTCACTTGATGCTTTTAAATATACTGCCACCCAAAAATGACCCTACATTTCTGGCAGCAACTTTTAGTAAAACATTGTAAATCATTGAAAACGAACTTTTGTTTCGATCAGTGACTTATTGAAAGTTTACAGTATAACTTCTCTAACGAAAGAATAATACTTGCCTTCAGTACAAAACAAAAATTACATGCCATCGTGCTAGGATTTACAGCACTTTATTGATTCACTATAAGCAATACTCTTTTTTGAAATAAGAACCAGTAAAAGTTGGCCCAGACTAAGTGTTCTTATTTTTTGCCGATTTCAGGCTCAAAAATAATGTTCATATTGTGCTCTTATCTTTACACACTGTTTAAGCATACAAACTTATTATTGTACCGCAGTATAATATTATCCTGTGTATTATAAAGGTTATTTACAGTCACACATAGGCTACATATAAGATTTGTTGGTTTTCTATTTTTTTTGTAAATAAAATCCTCATTTGACATTTTAGTTCAGCCTCAATTTGTTCTTATTTTGTTACAATTGCAGCATCAGTGTACTTATAAAATGTGTTCTTATAAAAAGAAAAAACAAATTTAATTGAGGCCTATTATTTTTTTCTTTTCAATCAGCAGTTATATTTTGAAGATATACCTCCGTAGTATATGAAAAACCTTTACAAGTGCTATACAAAAAAATAAATAAGATCAAAAATTAAATTGTGCATTAAAAATCTTTCAAAAAAAAAAAAACAACAAAAAACAAAAAACAGATAAGACTAATTCAATAATTTAATATCGCCAACAACCGTATTATGTAAAACCATTGTAAAATGGTGGTGGTATTTTTTCAATTATAATTCCTTAATGATTATAATACAAAATATGATTAACATACAAAATAAGAAATTCAAACATTGAAATAAATGAGTGTTGTTTAGTTAAATTGCGACGGGGAAAATGTTCATAATGACATCTTAAATCATAATAAATAATAAAAACTGATTTTTTGTTTGTTTAAATAAAGGGGTTCCTAATTTTACTATAAATGATTATCAAACCTTATAGTAGTGGGTTTTACCTCGAAATTAAAGATGATTCAACGACTAAAAAACTATTATTATTTAAACGTTTGTTATAAATAATTAAATTTTATCTAAAAGCTCATACTATATAGGCCTATGTTAAATCTTAAATCAATATACAGTATTACTTTTTTCATTAAGAGTTTAAGTTTAAATAGTGACAAAATACAAATTCATTGAATAAATACTTTTGATAAAATGTTTAGCGTTTTCATCTTCTGGATGTTGAATGGAGAAATGTATTGTCCTAAAGGAGATACGACGACTTGCCTTATAAAACAAAAGCATTATGATACGATTAAATTAGAGACAACAAAAGAAAACATATGCCTATAATAGGTTAGTAAATCGGAAGGACGAAGAACGTTCAACCACAGATACGATAGCGCACAAGTGGTTCAACAAACGCTCACCAAAATGTGTTCTCATTGATTAAATTTGTTTATTAAACACTTTGCAAAATATGTTCACGAGAAGCAACTCGGGTTCATGGTCGTTTTGTGGATCCTCGCAAGTTAAACCACGATCGATAAAATGATTGAATAATGACTAAATGATATCACTATTTGTATAATTTTGTTACTATTTTTGTATTGTTGTGTATGAAAGGCAGGACAAAACTACCTTCTTAGTTTGATTCATTCATTATATTAGATTTATTCGGTTTTTTTTTTTGGTTTTTTTTTGTAAAATGAGTAATACAGTATATGGTGCAGAAGTCACGCACTGCAAGGAGAAATGTCTAACCACCCAGCCAGCCAGTTTGTAGCGGCATCAGTTGTCTTACTAATAATAATAATATTAATAATAATAATAATAATAATAATAATAATAATAATAATAATAATAATAATAATAATAATAATAATAATTGTATTCATGACAATGCTATTTTCGAAAGAGTTATTTTAAATCATTGGAGTTATCCTGTAACTGCAATTGGCATATAATAACTC
>NW_022705208.1:339147-340994 GCF_011630105.1 Anneissia japonica
AGGCTTACATTCATAAGACTTCTATGAATGGATACCTTGTTTGAAGCAAGAAACCAAGTTGTCTTTTCCCAGTACCACTCGTCTATTTTATTCGTGTGGGAAACTTTTAACCAAATAAATATAAATACAGTGTACACATAGATCTTCAGTGTTAATACAAGCATAACAAAAATTTGGCCAATTAAGAATTTTTAACAGCAACGCCCATAGATAAAATATTAAAAGTTTTATACCGTACATTTGACCCACTTTTTTTTTTTAGTTTTCTTTCTGATTTTATTGCAAGGAATATTTTTGTCGATATCTCCTTTTCACTTGTTTAAATAGCTGCCATTTTTACATAAATATCTCATAATTTTAACTATGATTCTTAATGTCTTTAACACTGAATATTTCAACGTATTATAGATATTTCGTGTTTTAATTATTTTAGTACAGGCCTCATTATAAAATTGTGTATGGCAATTTGTTTTAAACAAACAAAAAATCCATTTTGATATACATTTGTTTTTTTATGAACAAGTGACTGAAATGAATCTTGAATCTTGAATAAAACAGATTTATTTATACGTCTGAAGATTAGCGAAACCAAATAGTTTCGACCTGTCTCTTGTAAGTTGATAAATTACTGTATTTTGTCCTTTAAACGGGCAATCCAACATTTTAATTGCATTTTTAGAGGTTTCCAGTGTATACCACAGGCAGCAACCGTAATTTAAGCCAAATTGTAAGAGGATCACAATTTAAGCGCTCCAAATGAAGCAGCATAACCGAGGCATGGTGGTAGGCCGGGGTTGTGCACTCTTGTGGCCGCAGATCAGACAGGTGGTCGCACATGGATGATGACAACCAGCCTAGGGATTTTCTTTTGTTGGAATCATAGATTCTAAACTTTCTTTAAAATCTACTGAACTGTCTATGATGGGCTAAAAAATAAAATTGTCTAATTTGTATATTTAAGTAAGTTATTAATTTACAATTAAAACCTGAATGAGTAAAAAAAAATAGGATTTTTATTGCGAAAAATCAGTGAAAACTTTTTTTTTCGATTTGTTTCTGGTTTGAAGTTAATAACTCACTGTATTTGATTCTTTTAAATATGATTTAAAACTGTAATTAAATATTTGAGGTTTTTCTTTCAAATATTTTTTTTTTGCAGATAGTACATCTTCAATAACTACAATCATTCATATGGTTTTTATCTACTGATTTTGTTTTCAAGGATGAGAAATAAAAACTATGCCTGATCTATTTTAAGGACATATGATTAAATAATACAGTACAGTAATACAAAAATAACAACTACAAAAAATTAATTAGGAGTGCAATAATCTATGGTTAACGCAACTACGCGCATGTCATTTTTATAGATATTTCCAATGGATATATAAGTTCTTAACTGTTATCATTAAGAAGCTTATCTTGTATAATGTTTTGTCGATACGTGTCTTTAACGCATTTTCTAAAACGAAAATACTGGGATTCAAACTACAATTACACTGTTTTACAGTGATATCCTATCCTGCTCGTGTTGAGAGAGTATCAACTTGTATATTATCAGCATGAGCTCTGCTAGAAACCAAGTAAACGCCCGCTGGCTTCCAGATATTCTACCCACTGCACTGTGTATTAGGGTTTCATGTTAGAATGTTATAATAATTATGGCGAACATAATACTTCGTATTAATCGCCAACAGGGGCGGATCCAGATGTTCGAGAACACAGTAGGGGACAAGAGGCGTGGCCACCGCATAGCTTATGTTAACGGATTGTTTTTAATTTTGTAAGCCTATATTACTATAACGCGTGTACTGACGTAATCTTTGGGTTTCATTTTGTATACGGGT
>NW_022705209.1:0-1334 GCF_011630105.1 Anneissia japonica
TATATGTGTGTGTGTGTGTATGTATACATACATGCATGCCTACATACATACGTACATATCTATAATCAAGGGCGCCGCTCAGGTTCATTTTGTTTCCATAGTTTACCGGTACCAGCTTCATCAGGTGGCAATGCCAGCTTCATCAAAGGTGCTTATTCAAGAGCAGTGCTTATTACAAATGTGTCAAAAATGGTATAGTGTTGTCCATATGCTGCTTTGTTACAACATCTGTACAATTAATTTTGTGAGGAATGATTTGTTTAGAGTACCGATGATCTTGAATAGGCACCACGACTCGCTAATAAGTGCTACATTTAGTTTCTTGAGAGCAGCACATAGGAAAAAGTCAGGCTTATTCAAGCAGTTTCAGTTTTGTAGAATACTTACATGTTTTTTGACAACAAAGTTCTTGACTCCTTCCATTACAAACTGAGATCCGGTGCTCATTAGTTTACTGAACATACTAATTCGCTTCGTTCCGCCACCGCCATACGGATTTGGCATCACTGCCATCTTACTGTAAGCCCTGTTTAGTAAACAAAGTGAACAAGATTAGGATTGTAATGTACAGAGGGATTGGTGCAGTAGTTGCAGATCAGGGTTTCAACCGCTAGGTCATGGGTTCGAACACCATTGTGTTAATTTTGCCCAATGGAATATTATCCACATTGACTCTCTATCCATGAGGGTAGCTTCCTACCTTGCTGGTTGAATATTAGTGAACTGCTAGATAATGCTACCACATTATGAAATATTCCACAGGGAGTTGAGCATGTGTCCATGGGTTTTTTGTCCAGTGATCGCAGTAATGGGAAGAACATAGATCCTATATATTAGGCACTATATATAGTTGAGCGTCACTCTCTCTCTATGTGGCCATGTATACACAGATGTACTCCTAATAAGGTGGTATGCTCGGCACCAGCAGTTCCAACCTTTGGCCTATGCCTCGGTCTCTGGTACCATGCACCAAAGAGGCACCGATGCTGACCAAAGTAATGCAAGCAAAATATGTATTAAAAAGGTTTTCAGATTAGATTAAAATTCATGTATGGAGGATGTGGTCCTAGTTTAATGTGAATATTCCAAACTCTAGCTGTAGCCAAAATAAATGCTCTCATCCCAGGAGTTTCTAGACTGATGCTACATATACATATGATTAATAGATAATTGTAAATAAAATTAGAGTGGAGCTCAGGGGTTAAGATGCTTGCCTTCTAATCCCAGGGTCCTGGGTTCAATTCCTGTCACAGCAGGAATTCTTCTCACGACCAAACCCAACTCTACTCCCTAACCCTCAAAAAGAGACTTAGTTTATAAAGCATTCTTATCCT
>NW_022705210.1:0-4753 GCF_011630105.1 Anneissia japonica
TGCGATTAAAAATATTACAACGGAGGACAGGGCAATTTTTGTTATTCAACCTTCACCAGCAAGAGTATTTCCAAAACCACAGATCAACCTGTGTCATCCGGACTTACCAGGCTTTCTGGGGTGTGACCAAGTCAATACCAATGTCCTCAATGAGCAGAAGGTTTTCACCAGACACAGCAGGAAACAAATCTTGAACAGATAAGTACTTGATGATATTTGTAAATTTGACAAATTGTGGCAAAGACAAACCAAACCAGTCACAAATCCCGTTTCAGATGTAATGGCCAAAACAAAAAATGTCAACATTTATGAAATCTATTTTATTATATTAAATTAACCTTTATGTTGATTTGGTGATGGTTTCTGCCTGAGTAAAAATCATTACCTTTGTGGGCTGTTTTTTCATATATTCTTTTAACAGCTGTATGTTAAACTCCTGTTACTTCATAACGAAATGTAGGATTTAAATTATTCTTTTACCACTTTATAGTGCTCATTTTACTGTTTAACTCTGTATTTGTGACGAGTGACTTTTTTGGCTTGTCTTTTCCACGATTAGTACATAAAGGTTTTGGGAGTGACTGGTCAAATATAAATGTAAAAAAGAAGCTTGTGTATGTCATCACCCACTCGTAAAGATGCTCAAACAAACTCAAATAGCAAAGTAGCAACAATCATTTTAAGCATTTTGTTTATTAACTGGTTCGTTTTTTGTTAATGTGAGGTATATTCCTGTCTAATTCGATCATCTTAAGCCCTTGGAGGGATTAGTGACAGTGCATCCATGAGAGTTCATTCTAGATATTGAGTTAACAATAATTTTTAGCTTGTCTTCATAGCTGTGCCTGGGTGTATCTCCTAAGTTGAGTCCTTTATAGGACTGGCCGATATGCACTATACCAAAGCTCATTTTTTAAATGCATTATCACGAAGCTAGGGCTTATTTTGTAATTTTTTCTAATACTATTACACCCCATAAGTGATTATAGGCTAACGATAGACTTTTGTTTGTAGCGACAAGCGACTGAGCATGACAGCGGTCTACTAGTACTAGTAAACAATAAAATCGGTTTTATTGGAAAATTAATTTGTGTACAGTGACTTTTACATTTGTAATTTGTTTGATTATGACCATCTATTTAATTTTTCAGATGTTCTGATTAATGGAGTTTGGAGCAAGATTGCATATTACGATACCAACATACGAGTATCTTTTAGCTTTGGTTTCTTCACTCTTCACTTTCTTTACCAGTGTTGGCAGCAAAATCTGGTTCTACTACGAGCAACTATCCTGGTGGTTGGAAGAGATGGAAGGTCGTCATGCTTTAGTTTAATCCATCTTTCCTGAAAACCTACAGAATAGCTGTGTATATCAAGCATCTCAACTTGATTTTAGCTAGCTTATCTCCGTACTTTAATGATCCAAGCGCTCTAGATACTCACAGTTTGAGAGCAGTGGGTGCTATGTCAATAAAAGATGTATTATGTAATAACTTTTAAGGACATGAACATTAAGGACTCAATTTCAAGTAAAAAAAATTGTCACAAGCTTTAAAGCTTTCTTTAAACCTTATTTTCATTTATTATTATTATTTATTTATTTTATAATAATTGATGAGGCCTAAAAAAAATTGTTTGCCTTTATTTGCTGAAAATTGTATAGTAGGGGTGGTCGCAAAAAAGTTTATTTTTCTCCTGTGACCAAAATTATCATTAAATTAAATTTAAATTGGTTTGTTTTCCAAAGGGTATTCTTCAGACTGAATAAAAATAACCCATAATCAATGTCTTGTAATGAATTTAGACCACTTTTATGCGCAAAAAGGAAAATTTAAAAATGCAGCCCCTATTTTTCAGCAAGACAGGAGCAGGACAAACAGTTTTTTTTATGCCCGATTGTCTAATCAGTTGAACTTGCCTATGTTGAATCTAAAAAATGTTTAACTTAGATAATATTTGACCTAAAGTTTGATTAATGGGAAACACAATTTGGCATAAAAAATAAGATCGACGTTAAGCAAAGTCGACTAGGCAAGTTCAACTGTATCATTTGTATCTCATTATAATATGGATTAGTAGCTTGTATCTATATTATGTACTTTTGACCTTGGAGCCTTTCGATATTCATTTTTAATCATGCGCTCGGTCGCCACCTGGGGCCGGATAGGAATTTTCAGAGTCCTTTTCCCTAATTTGATCAATATTTGGGTTTTTTATTCTGTTTTTCGCCTATCCCAAGGTCAAATACTGTTGATGCCGAACAATGAATGATGCAAGAAAATAATATTTTTAGATTTATGTTTACCAAATATTAAAGAAGTTGGAAGTTATTTTTAGGTTTGTTTACATATTGTTAACAAGTATTATAAAACCTATTTAATTATGCAAGAAAATAATATTTTGAAATCTATGTATTTACGTGATTTAGAGTAAAAAATAGGAAGTGGTTAAATAAACATTTATATATTAAATAAAAAATAATATTGTTTTTATGGTGTAGTATTTGTTTTCATTACTTTATCAAGAAAATGCAGCATCAAAGATGTATTATTTGGTGAGAAAATTTTTTAAAATGTTGGAGTTTTCCATGAACAATTATTCTTTATTTTTAGGCATTAATTTTTCAAAATGTCTAAATTTTGCTAGACAATACATCTTTGATAAGCGTTTCCTAATTGTCATAATTTTTAAACATTTCTGGTGATAACATTACTATCTATAGTATAGTATAGTATAGTATTACTGTACTATCATGTTTGAGTTGATGCACATCAAAGATTTTGTAAAAACATGATAATAAATATAGAAGATTCGATGTCCAGTAAAGAAGCCTAAACTGTAAAATATTAAAGTTGTAAGAGGGCGCACTACAATTCGTTATATTTGTAAACGAGCACAATTATTCAAAAACGATTTTGTCGTGAAGCGCGCCCTCTATAAATCGGCCTACAACTACTTGGGGCTCGTATAAGTTTCAAATAATAAGTCCATAGGATTTCTTCTACAGTATAAGATAATAATAATATACTGTACATATAAAATAATGTAAATCTAGCCTACATGTCTGCTATAGGGTTCTAATAATAAACTTATAAGATTCTTATAAGATTTTAGTAACAAACCTATAAGATTTGTATACGATTCAAATAATAAACCCATAGGATTTCATATAAGATTATAAAAGAATACTTACAGGATTCCTATAAGATTCTAATAATAAACATACAGGATTCCTATAAGGATTAAAATAATAAATCTAGGATTTCTATAAGATTCCTATAAGAATTTTATAAGATTTGATTAATAATCCAATAGGATTCCTATATGATTTTAACTATTATACCTATAGGATTTCTAAAAGACTTCAATAATAAACCTATAAGATTCTTATAAGATTCAAATAATAAACCAAAAGGATTCCTATAAGATTTTATTATTAAATCTATAGGATTCCTATAATATTTTAATAATATACCTATAGGATTCCTATAAGATTTTATTAATAAACCAATAGGATTCCTATAAGATTTTGTTATTAAATCTTTAGGATTCCTATAAGATTTTAATAATAAACCTATAGGATTCCTATAAAATTCTGATAATAAACCTTTAGGATTCCTATAAGATTTTATAAATAAACTTTTAGGATTCGTATAAGATTTTAATAATAAACTTATAGGATTCCTATAAGATTCTAATAATAAACCTATAGGATTCCTATAAGATTTTATTAATAAACCTTTAGGATTCCTATAAAATTCCAATAATATACCTATAGGATTTCTATAAGATTTTATTATTAAACCTATAGGATTCCTATAAGATTCTAATAATAATCCTATAGGATTCCTATAAAATTTTATTATTATACCTATAAGATTCCTATAAGATTTTATTAATAAACCTTTAGGATTCCTATAAGATTCCAATAATATACCTATAGGATTTCTATAAGATTTTAATAATAAACCTATAGGGTTCCTGTAAGATTCTAATAATAAACCTATAAGATTCCTATAAGATTTTATTATTAAACCTTTAGGATTCCTATAAGATTCCAATAATATACCTATAGGATTTCTATAAGATTTTAATAATAAACCTATAGGATTTCTATAAGATTTTATTAATAAACCTATAGGATTCCTATAAGATTCTAATAATAATCCTATAGGATTCCTATAAAATTTTATTATTAAATCTATAAGATTCCTATAAGATTTTAATAATAAACCTTTAGGATTCCTATAAGATTCCAATAATATACCTATAGGATTTCTATAAGATTTTAATAATAAACCTATAGGGTTCCTGTAAGATTCTAATAATAAACCTATAAGATTCCGATAAGATTTTATTATTAAACCTTTAGGATTCCTATAAGATTCCAATAATATACCTATAGGATTTCTATAAGATTTTAATAATAAACCTATAGGATTCCTATAAGATTTTATTAATAAACCTTTAGGATTCCTATAAGATCCTATTGGATTCGTAATAATAAACCTATAGGATTCCTATAAGATTCTAATAATAAACCTATAGGATTCTTATAAAATTTTATTATTAAATCTATAAGATTCCTATAAGATTTTATTAACAAACCTTTAGAATTCCTATAAGATTTTAATAATAAACCTATAGGATTCCTATAAGATTTTATTAATAAACCTTTAGGATTCCTGTAAGATCTTAATAATATACCTATTGGATTCGTATAAGATTTTAATAATAAACCTATAGGATTCCT
>NW_022705211.1:0-854 GCF_011630105.1 Anneissia japonica
TCCAATAAATGTTTTTTTTTCTTAACGGGTTATAATATACTTTATTCGGTCCGAATTCTGATTTGTTTTGTGTCTGGTTTTCTATTGCTTTGTGTCATGTTTCGTCCTGTTCTGTCCCTGTTTGTTTCTTTAAAAAAAAAAATTAAAAAAAAAAAATATTGTTGCAGTGGCTTGATCTCATGGTGACTTTTGTAACAACTTTTTAATACTCTTTGTCTCAGTTTCTCTAAAGGTCACCTTTTTGTTGGGTGTCTGATTTTCTATAGTATGCACCTGAAGAATAACAACGTATAGTTAAAAAAAATTATCTATTATTAAATATAAATGAACATACAAATTCCTCATTACCCATGAACAGGGTTTACTGTAATCCTATAAAATAAATGTAACGTGTCAGGTTAGTAAATGCTTTGGAATAGATGCTGATGATTGATGATAAAAGTAATCATTATGATTTTAAAGAATTAATATGATAAGAAATAGTTGATGAAAAGATGTATTGATACATCTCTTTAATCTCGTTTTAGTTTTAGCAACACTGTCAGAGGGGCGGAGCTTAACGCAAAACGTTTATTTCTTTATTATTTGAAAGTATATAATTTGTTAAATATGTATTGTACCTGCTAAATACCAAAAAAAGTAAAAAAAAAATTTGAAATTATATTGTCCATTTTGCCCAACTTGAACATAGAAATTAGTGTATTAAAAAAAAAAAAAACTACCCATCAGTTTACAGCGAGAAATGATAGAAACACTTCCAGTCACTGGAAGTGTTTTATTATTTTTATTATTTTTTTTTTGTTTAAAAATCAGGGTACACATTTTTCAATAAGTTTTATGCACAAGTTAATAAT
>NW_022705212.1:0-2074 GCF_011630105.1 Anneissia japonica
CGGCTTCAAACATGAATAAACAGGTGATAAACGCACCCTAGCTAACTGCTATTTCTGGGTGCGTTAGGATAGCTTGTCGGAATACAATACAAATTCTGTCGTTCAAAAATTCGGTGGAGATGATGCCTAAGGACAAGTGCTTATTGGGAGCTAAATTTGAGCAGACTTTGCTTTCTTTCTTTTCTATAAAGTTTGTTTTTATGTACAAATTCTACAATTTGGGCACCTAAAAATATGTAGAAGGAAGTATGATCAAAAGCATAAATGTAATCACCATCTTACCATTATTGTTGGCACACTCCTATCTTTAACCTTTACTTCTTGTACAATCTTACAATCCCAAATAGGACTGAAAAATAAAGATGGTAGGCTATATTGGACAAAGATTTAGGGAATAAATTCGCCATGAATCGCTACACAACATAAAAGAATTGCTACGCAATTACTGAAATGAATCGAGTAAATTTGCGATTACAATTTTACTAAAATTAATAACATTGCAAAAGTGACTGGAAATACATTTTCTTTAAAAAACTTTTAATTTGATCCCTAGACTAGTAGGCTGTCACTGTACTGTGGACATACATAAGCCTGGTTCTCACGAGAGCCCTAGTATCCGGATCGGGAGCTAACTGTTAGCTCTAACCTTTAGCACCTGTGTGAGAACGCCCAATCGGTTAGTGCTAACCGTTAGCTGTATCCGGATACCGCTAACGGTTAGCAAGCGCTATCGGTTAGCATGTGAGCATGATTCATAATAGCACATAGTATTATAACTTTGACCAAAGATTACTACACACATTATGAAATTGCTAATCAATTTTAAAATTGCTTAGCAATTGTCGCTAATCAATATTTTGAAATGAAATTATTCCAAGAGATTATGCATGAACAATAAAGACAGCTAAGTACAACTTTTGGAAGACAAGACAAGTTATGCTATTGGTACAGGTTTAACTTTAAATTTATGTCAATGATGCCTATACGAGGACCTCTATGTAAACAAGCTTACAAGCCTCCAAGCTTAATAGGGTTATCGACAACAATACAAATACAATACCACCTACTGAGCAGAACAGCCAATCAATTAATCTATCAATCAATTAAATAATTAAATAATATAAATCAAAGTAACTTAGAAATAAATACTCACGATAAGAGTCTTGAAAAATACAAATAAAGGCCTCGAAATTTTCCTGAAAAAATAATTTCTGGATGAGTGCCTTCACCGGAAGCAGAAATTATTGGATATAAATTTGAAGACCTTTGATAATCTGTATTCAACCCAGAAACTGGAGTAGAAGCCAAAATCGGATGCACACCTACAGAATAGTTTAAAAAAATACTTTAATTAAAATAATTATAATCTTGGACTGTAAATAACAATTCTTGTGCAAATCACCACCTTAATTATTTATTAAATTAGATTAATTTGCAAAGTTCTAAATATTCAATTAAGTTTATTAAATCAAGATTAAATTTCGAATTATTTGATATTTTATTCAATTAAAAATTTGTAAATTATATTTAAAGTTTGCTTATTAGTAATTAATTATTGTAATTGTACTGTACTGTATTGCAGATTCTCTGTTTAATAATATGCAATTTTTATTTAAATATTTTACTGCAGTGTATAAAAAATTTCTGATATATATTATTTTATATATTAGACTATTAAAGAAGTATTGAATTGATTGGAGTTAGAGATAATAATAATCAAACAAAATATTGTTTGAAGGTTTACATGGCAATGGCAATAATCAAACTGCTACCAACAATATTTCCAACTAATTGATAGAAAGGCTCACAATAAAAAAAAGGGTCATCAACTGAGATAAACATGCTGGTTGCAACTTGCATATCAGTTTTAAAACAAATGTTCAGCTAAATATATTGTTTAAGGTTAAAATTTAGAACAAAAATAGACAATCATTTGCTAAAAATGAGATCAAATTGCATATTATACACATGTTTGGCAATAATATATACCATAAATATAATCATTGTGTAAATCGTACTGTCAAAACTATACTATAATGGAGATACATGTACTTGCTACAACAGTATTTAAGAT
>NW_022705213.1:0-533 GCF_011630105.1 Anneissia japonica
ATCTGCAAACATAATAACGTCAGATCTGTTACAAACATCAGGCATATCATTTATATACAACAAGAGAAACAGAGGCCCTAAAATCGAGCCCTGTGGCACTTCATATAAGATTTCTTTGTACTAAGATTTTTGCCCTTTAATATTTACATATTGTTTTCTTTTATACAGATAACTTACGAACCAGTCAAAGACAAATCCTCTTATACCATAATACCTAAGTTTATTAAGTAGTATTTGATGATTAATTAAATCAAATGCTTTTGATAAATCTAAAAAGACTCATACATTCTATTGTCAATTGCAATTGTGATTTTTTTCTAATACTTGAGTAGGGCATGTTCAGTAGAGTGACCCTCTCTGAAGCCATATTGCATCTTGCTAAGTAACAGGGACGTAGCCAGGATTTTGAAAGGGGGGGGGAGCCGTTATGCGAATTACGTATGACCCCGGCGGGGTCAAGGGGGCGAACCCCCTGTGAAGTAGAGCACTCTGAACGTTCTTAGGACTGTTTGAGAGGATAAAGTGAAAATTGC
>NW_022705214.1:0-863 GCF_011630105.1 Anneissia japonica
ACATACATATACCGTATATATCAATCCGGGCACATCTGCATTCTAGGATTGTCGGTCTACACATCCATCCGCACTGCGAGTGCTTAGCGACGAGAAGCCGTGGACTGTGCTGAGCGGATTGTCATTAAACACGACCAGTTGAGTCGGCCGTCGGCCCAGATGTGCCCGGCTTTAAAACTTCTTTATCATCATCATTAAAATATGTATTCCACATTAACAATAGTATATAATAATAAAACTATTGTTCCGAAACCAATAGAATCCGACAGCATAATTTAACTGCTTTTGTTTCCATGTTTTAATGTATTTTTTTTCCATCTTAGTGTCACTTTCACATTTTAAACACATTTAAAGCGGTAAGCAGGCCATTTTAGACAATAGACTTGCTCTCGCGTAGACCCAGAACCAATTGGATTCAATGTAAGTATCTAACTAAAATTTGTGTATTGTACAGAATACACTGTCGTAATAAGAGAAAGGGATATTACACATATTAAAACTGTGTTCACCTATTAGTTCACATTTAAACAATTTAAAATGGTTGGAAGAAGCTTGATAAAGCGTTTGAAGAAAGGTTAGCATTGTAATTTGTTTCAGACTTTAAAGAAAATTATATTCAAATTTAGGTCTGGGAGTGTCATTCACAACCATCTATAGAGGTGTCATAATCATAAATTGTCTTACCTCAGCCCCAACCATGGTGGGGTTGAGATGATCCGACCATCCATTTTCCAAAATCGCTCCCTGCCACCGCTCCTCTATTTCGAATTTATGGATCTGCCACCCTTTGTTTTAACAATAAGTACACCAATGATCATAATTGTTGTTCGTTTACATTAAATGTACATAACTGTCTCGGTCTT
>NW_022705215.1:0-851 GCF_011630105.1 Anneissia japonica
TGAAACAATTGATGAGGTAAAAAACATCCGTTATTAAGGACTTCAAATTGATGAAAACCTTACCTTGAATGACCATATTCGAAAATTAAACAATACTATTGGGTACAAAATTAACATCCTAAATAAATTGGCAGAAACACTAAATGAATCTCTTCTAAATATTCTTTATAGAAGTACAATACAACCCTGTATGGACTATGCAATCTCAGTGTCGGGAACTACGTCTAACAAAAACAAAAACATTCTACTAAGGCTACAAAAACGAGCTGCTAGGATAGTTAAAAATAATTTTGATTTTATAAATTTTCGTGGAATTGATCTTATTAAGCAAAATAATTGGAAACTTTTTGATGAACGTAGAGATTACGCCCTTGCATGTTTAATGTACAAATGTATAAATGGTGTTGCGCCTTCCCGCCTATGTAATGATATAGAAATGGTTGTTGACCGACATGGATATTCTACGAGATACGCTCACTCGCTTAATGTTATCCCCCCAATTCCAAATTGCTCTGTAATGAATGGCTCTTTAAAAATCTCTGCAGCAAAGGTTTGGAACAAAATCCCAATCAGAATTCAAGAATGTCAATCTCTTAATTTATTCAAAATTACTTATAAGAAACACTTTTTCTGATTTCACAATTCATTTCCTTTTATATTTTCTTGGTCTATACTTTTAACATTTAATCCCGGCCCCGAAACTTGGACTCAGAAGTACCGGGATGGTGTTTGGCTAGTCCGGATAGTTCTACCATTGTTTAGTTAGGTTTGTAGTTAAGATAAAATTTGTGACAGCCCCAAAATCTTGACTCAGAAATACCTGGATGGTGTCCGGCGGGGATAGTTTTTAC
>NW_022705216.1:0-623 GCF_011630105.1 Anneissia japonica
GAGGAGTCCAAGAAAGCGAAGAGAACGGATGCGAGATACGAAGCGCTTGTATCCGAACGCAAATGTGTGATACTGGAACGGTTTTCTCCAGGAGAAAATTGGAGCGCTCCGCTGCCTACCTTGCACGTTACTCCGGAGACGATGTCCTACGAAATGACGAGCAAACCTAGCTGGAAGGTTATATTGGGCGAGTACGCGTCGCACCCGCTGAGCGTCCTCGGGGTCACGCTGCTGCCGAGTCGCAACGACAACTCGAACCTCGCGTTCGGCGAAGTGTTCGACTGGCCGGTCGGCGTCGGGCGTTTCTCGGACGCCGGTATGTCGTACGACGAAACGAGAGACTCTGTGATCATCAAAGGGAAACCCATCAGTAGGGCGGATTCGTCTATATCGAGCATGATCGACGCCAGACTCAAGATCGTCGAACGTGGCGGTGCCGGCGACGACGACGTGGATGACTCTGGACGGACGACCTCCGAACGACCGAGGCGCCAACCTACGACGTACGCGCGCAAGGAGAGCAAGAAAGCTGAGGACCGTCCAAGACCGAATCCTGTTCGCTCCAGAAGTCCCGTAGTCGAGTTCGACCGACCTTTGCAGGTTGTGCCACCCGTCGAGTTTTC
>NW_022705217.1:0-646 GCF_011630105.1 Anneissia japonica
TCCCTCTAAAGATTGCACATTTTAGGAAGTTTTGATCAATTCCAACGAAATTAGAATTAAAAACAACGGGGGACAAGGGGAAAATATCAATCTTTGGAAAAACTTTCCCCACCCATTGACAAATGCATCCTGTGAAAGTGCCTAAAATTCTCAAATTCTTTGCGTGCGTTTTTTGTTACGGTAGGCCAATTTCCTCTATAAATTGCACATTTTAGGGAGTTTTCATCAATTCCGACGAAATTAGAATTTAAAAAAAATATATATTTTGCGCGCTTGGCGCGCATTTTTTAGGGCTTTTTTAGTCTTATCCTTTTAAGTTATTTAAACACATAATAGTCCCAAACTCAAGAAAGACAAATTTAAGATAGATCATTTTAACCTAAAAGAAGGGCCTCAATGTGTATAGATGGTGAAAGAATGTGTTTGTAATAAATACAACCATGATGTTTATATTTAGTTTCAAACACACGTCACACGTGTGTGGCCTATATTATAAATAAGATAAGCCCTATGTCGTATTGTTTTCTATATGGGGAGTGGGGTAGGGTGGGGTGGGTATTGTAAATTACTAACCGGGAAATGAGGATTGTATGTTATTATTATTATTATTATTATTATTATTATTATTATTATTATTATTATTATT
>NW_022705218.1:0-1189 GCF_011630105.1 Anneissia japonica
TGACAAACTCGCTGACTATTGTACATTTTACTGTACTGTTTTTCCATTTTAAAATGTTTGTGCTTGTTAGCAATTTAGATTTGTTGTTGATGTTATCCATGACAGTAATACGTACCGCGAAAATGCCAGGCATCTGAAAGTCCCCATCGTTGGTATTCGCCACGTTATTGGAATTTTTATTTCAAATTCCGCTAAAATGGTTTATAACATTCCCTGCAAGTTCGTCATTCAAAACTGGTGCCGAATCAATGTTTTAGAGCCTCCCATCAGAGCCATTTATAATAATAATAATATTAATAATTTGCCGCAAATATAGTAATAATATCTAATAATATTAATAATTTTAAAAAATACTTAGACCTACTCCCAGAGCTACTCATATTAGCTAAAAACTAATTTATTTTAGTTCTCAAATATGCATATTCTTTATGTTGATTTATTAATTAAATTTTGCTACAAGGTATTTTACAACATTTGTTTTTTTGTTTTCTTTCTTTCTTTAATTTTATAATTGAGGGCCATTTTTTATTTCTTGATTCAATTCTTGCTTATACAGTATTTAAATATTTGAAGATTAAAAAAAATATATATCATTTCTATTACCAAATTTTTCATTGGGGCCATTTTTACCTACCTGTCATATGGGGCCATTTTTTCCGGGGCCATTTTTTCTGGGGCCATTTTTTCCGGGGCCATTCTTACCTACATTCAATTTAACAGCCTCTTACTTTACAGGCAATTGATCCTGCACCTAAAAAATAATTATTAAACTTCTATTGTAGTTAATAGACTACTTTTTAAATTCCTCTCTTTTCATATGCCTGAAAGGCATGCCCAGCAATGTCCTTGACCCAAATTGGGTGAGTGATTTTTTTTTTCTTTTTTTTATTCA
This sequence comes from Anneissia japonica, assembly GCF_011630105.1. NCBI lineage: Eukaryota > Metazoa > Echinodermata > Crinoidea > Comatulida > Comatulidae > Anneissia > Anneissia japonica. The sequence goes on from NW_022705218.1 coordinate 893, forward strand.
ACTTCAAAAGGACATGCCCACCAGTGGCCGTGACCCACATTATATTATTGCTATGATGCTGGTTTTTTTATTCTAGTTGTATTGAAACAGGAAATCTTCATATATTTTTTGCGGGGTTAAACTTGCACTATGACGTTGATACTTCCAGGCCCTTGGTTTTATATAAGATAAAATTGTAAATATGAATAGAAGTAAAGCATTATATCCTTGGAAACCGGTGCTTTGGTATGGGAGTAGCAGCGTAGTGAAATTTTAAACAAACAAAATATATCATGGATATTATAGATAAAATGAAAG
>NW_022705219.1:0-778 GCF_011630105.1 Anneissia japonica
TAAGTGTGGAGGTAGCTAGTGTTAAGGACAACTGGGATACCGGTCCGCCGGTAGGATCAATGTTAGGGAGCTCTTTTTCTAACTCCTGTACAACCTTTTCAGCCACAGGATTCTTATTTACGTTCTTGATGCGACCAGTTTCGATTGAAAGGCGAAAATCACGGAGGGTTTTGTCATCGGAAAGTGCAGAAAAACCAGGGGCGGGATCTGTACGAATGACAGCAGGTGGACTACCTAGAGGGCGTAACTCAACGCATAAGCGCAGTAGGGCATCGCGAAGTGTTGGTTTCTGTTCGTCTTGGATTATGCTTGTAACAGTATAGGACGTGGAGCACTCACGTAGTACAAGAATGTTTTGTCGGGTTCTCTTAATCACATCAGCCGCAAAGCTGAGACCGATACCGCATGGAGGGTCAGTAGAAGACTGAGGAACTAATGTGAGAGGGGTGCGACTGAGGGAGGCACAGTGGTGACAAGAAGAGGAGAGGGACTCGATGGCCTTATCCAAGTCGAGTGCATAGAAATATCGGCGGACCAATGATGGTAAGTTGGTGTTTACTAGGGTGATCGAATTGGGCATGCAATGCAGTGAGTAAGGCATGAAGGGCATGTCTGGGTACGACAATGAGTTCCTGTCTCGGTAAGAGTGGGTTTCTAACGGGAACAACCAGGAGACCATCATGGGAGATTCGGCTGACCTGGAGGTACCGTTGAACATCTTTGATGTTTGTAAGGCGTTTTGATGGTCTAGTCCCTTGACTTAGATGGGCATGGGAGC
>NW_022705220.1:0-642 GCF_011630105.1 Anneissia japonica
TTTATTGTAATCAACAATAAATCCACAAATGTAACCCAAACATGCAGCCACATTCTTTAAACTTTCTTATCATCAATACAGTACAATTCACTTTAGTTTCAATCAATGCATTGGAATGTCTGTTATCATCATCTATTCAGTTTGCAACAAATACTGCAATCATTTTTCAAATTTAACACCTCATAAACTGTTGAATCTTAAACAAATGGCTAACAATTCCATCAAAATGGCTTGCCATATGAAATAGTAATTCTGGCAACTACATGCAACATTTAAATGAACTTCAATATAAAAAAATAATTCTGGCAACAATGATTAAACCAATTTATAAATCTTCAAAATATTTTTTCCAGATTTGAGTTCTGTATTTAAAAACGCTTTAGTTTCAATCAAAGCATTGGAATGTCTGAATATCGTCATCTATTCAGTTTGCAACAAATAATAATTTTTCAAATTTAACACTTCGTAAACTGTTAACTCTTAAACAAATGGCCAACAATTCCTTGCCATCAAAATGGCTTGCCATACAGTATTTATATTAATAAATACCCAATCTAGAAGAAAACAATTGTCATTACACTCCACATCTGTAAAAAAAAAAAAAAAAAATGCTTTGGGGCATGACATCTATTTATTGAGTTT
>NW_022705221.1:0-45177 GCF_011630105.1 Anneissia japonica
ATTTAAAGAGCAACAATCTATATACCCTAGACGGATTTAAATTACATTTTGATATACGTATTTAAATTAATTTTTGCTGGTCGTCAAATATCATTTATTTGCAAAAATAATAGGAGCTACTTAAGAATTGCCTAATTAAAGAACGCTTGCCATCGAGGGGCTCTCTCGGTCTATCGGCGAGGATTAAAGAACTGCTTAAAAATAGTAAACTTTTACTGTATTATTTTATAATATGAATTTGGATATAAAGTAGCGATCATAAAAAAATCTATAAATAGTTACATGAAATTCTACTGCTAAAAAGATTAAATGAAATTAAACTATACAGGAGGCCGCTAACTGTATTATACACAGGAACGCACATCACGTTAAACACAAAACGCGCATCGCGTATGACACAAAATGGCTTCTAAATTCTCAATGTCGCAACTCTTTCTATCTATGGCTCTGGTGCGGTTAATAATTTGCTGCCCTCTTCAGTTTAACCGGCAGATGAACCCGGAAACTTTAACGTAAAAAGTTTGTTGATATTTCGATGTATGCCGATGATTGGAAAATGCATGTTCAATATTGCATCTGTTGGTGTAGTTTTGGAAATGAAGTCCGTTCAGGTATTAAGTAGTATTTTCATTTTAATCAATTTTGTATTTGTGGATTCAGATTAAGTATGTATGCTAGTTCATGGCACGTGGCTAGGCCGGCTAGGTAGATAGATACTTATTGTTGTTTATCCAACTCCCTCCCTGATCGATCAACGTTTTACGGGTATGTATGGTAGGCCCCTACAACACTATGTCACGAGGTGTACGATATGTATGTAACCTTTTCATTGTTTTATATTTTTTTTAGCCTAGATTTTTTTTTAGTTTGTTATTCAGTTATTGTTGTTCTCCAGAAATATTTGTTTCTGTTTATTGTAAACTGTGTTCTTGTTTGTCTTTGTAGTGTCTTTAAAAAAGTTCTGGTAATTTCCCTTTTTGGTGACGAAATCAACAATATACTGTACTTCCGTGTGCTGTTGAATGGTGCTTGCGAACATAAATTCATTTTCACAGTTCACTGAGTGTAAACGTTCACTAACGAATCACCAAAATGTCGGTAAGCATTTCATTTCATTTATTTTGTCCAAAAGAACATTTGACAAATAAAGAAACAGAAAAGAAAAGAGAACACTCAATTGGTCGGACAGGATTGCCAAATAGTGAAGGAGCGAGGTTAGCGTTTTGGTCTGAGTTGTTTCAGCCTGGTCAATGACCTTGTATCAGCCTTGGCATATAAATTATTGCACTTCATTTCACTTTCATAATTTATTGTTTTACCACATCGCCACCATTTTGAATTTGCAAAATATTTTGACTGCTTTTTACTGGCGTTTTGTTTTGGCATTATACTACTAGTGTTTGTTTTTGTTTTTTTGAAGTGATAAGACCTTGATTGCGATGGCTCTTGAGGCCAGCTACATTGCACCATTTCTTTAATAAATTATTTTCTCATATACCGGTACCATATTCGTATAACCAGGGAACAGTTAAATTACATGGAAACATTTTCGAACCGAACATCAAAGGTTATAATACGCAGTACAGCCGCTCTTATCATAATCAACCGATAAACAATTTACAACTAATTACGACGACCCAATTGCTTTGTGCATGCTCGCTATTGCATCATGTTCTACTCCATCGTGTTCTCATGGTGATCGACGTCATATCATACCATGATCATACCATCTAAATGTTATATAGAAATGATAAATGGAGACTGCCTACATCGTAACGATTGTTTTGATATTTTGCAAATACAGTATGCTCGATGGCTAACGGTCTATATTCTATTTAAAAATATCAATCAAACAGTAAACCTAGAGTGTCAATATTTTGATTATCAACAGTTTTACATGGATTCGGGCCTAGATACAAGGACGGTGAACGTAACGTGTACGCCTATCACTCACGATCAGGTATAACCTAGCCCTATGTTGTTTAGTACTGTACTGTTAAGAGGCTCCAGGCCTTACAGGCAACCTAGCATGGACGTTTGTTACGAATGCTTTTTCCGTGTAGCCTTGAAACCTAGAGTACTAGAGTTGTGCACCTCTCTGTGGTTATCGTAATATAGTCAGCAGATATAACTCGCTAGGACTGTTAATCATACATCCATAATATTTAAAAAAAAATAAAACTTTATTAGACCCAGGTCTATGTTCACTGTTGTAAACATTTCTGACAGTGCAGTATGTGGGATGGTGTTTTTATGCAGGGAGTTGGCGGTTTATGTTACTGTAGTATTGTACTCCTCTCCTGTACCCTATTTTATTGTTATTTATTGAATTTATAATATAACAATTAACAGGGAAAAAAAAATAAATGCTTGCGATACACCATGTATGTACTCTAGTTCTAAAAGAAAATTAGGTGTAGCCCTCGGTGTTAAATCAAAAATATATTTTTGCCCTTCGTCCTATTTTTATGCCCATCCCTACAATACACTTCTTTTAGAACACCAAACATGAATGAAATGCGAAGAAAAGAGATACACTTTTAATACGTTTATTAACAATATAAAGTGAACGTTATTCTACAATATTCATTGGATGTTCCCTAGTTTTGGTTTTTTTAAATAACATTACAGGTACCTGTACATTTTTATCTACTGTGATTACCATTACATTGTATCTAATTACAATAGCAATCCAACTATAAATTATATTTTCTAAACCAGTATATTTATTATTTTAAATTCTGTCTTTTTATTAATAGCACTTTCAGTGATGCAGCACTGGTTTCACAATTGGATTAAATAAACAAAAGAATGGAAGAAAAGTAAAATCAGAATGAAAAGACTAATTTAATTTGGATCAGGCAAGAAAACATAACTTTGCAGTGGAAATGATAAAGCAATATGTCTACGGTTTTGATTAATGTTTTTAAAGGTTGAAAAATCATAACACTTTATTATATTTACATATCTAATCTTATTTTGATTGAGAGGGAGACAAGGAAGCAGCGCAATGGAGTAAAATGATGAGCTGTAAAGTCAACCTCTCACTCTTTCATCCCTGCCCATTTTCAGCTTCCTTAGAAAATTTACTTGTCTTTATTTTTTGACTTGAACCTGAAATAGATTTAAAAAAAACGGTTAAAAAAAAAAAAAGAAAGAAAAAAAAAGAGAAACTATTTTCCACCTGCCCCTATATTCAAATTTTTACAATATGACAGCAAACAAACAAGTTTTTTTTTTAGGCCTAAAAAGGGATTTTCAGCTTCCTTTGAAAATTCACTGGTCTTTATTTTCTGCTCATCATTTTTTATTTTTAAATTTGCTCACTTTACCCCATTGGCTAAGTTTTTTTAGCACTGACATTGTTAAACTGCTTAGTACGTGTGGATTTGTGCTTGGAAAATTACTAATGCATAAGGTAGGAGAACCTGGGGTGCAAATTTTTTTTCTTCCCCACCCTTACCCATAACTGCATTCCCTCACTTGTAATTGCAAGGTATTTTTTTACGTCAACCCTTCCCAAATGCTAATTGCATTGTCTCACATTTTTAGAAAAAATTGTAGGCCGATAAAAGAGAATGGGTGGGGCTGACATTGCGAAAACAAATTGGAAGTGTACTTCCACACTTTGTGTCAGCCCGCCGCTGGTCTCAACCGATTGGAACTGGCGACCATCCAGCTACTGTACAGGGGTTCAAAGGTTTCGAAAGAGCCCCATTTTTTAGAAATGCCCTTTTAAATTATCATTAGAATATTTGCATAGAAGTTGTTGAAATTATCTCCAAACATTTTTATTGCCATTTCTGGACATCTGAAGTGTTATCTTTAAAATTTAACTCCACGGTCGGTCTACTGATCTCAAAAAACACCAAATTTCATTGGCCAAGTCTCTGTCAGAGTTGCATTGCACTCTGAACCTCCACTGGTCTACTGATTTCGTAACAACAGTCTAGGCTCTAGTAAACAACGAGCACCAAAGTATAGTCTGATGAGAGCAATGTAGGCCATCACAGTGCTCGAAAAGTGAGTAGGGGTTAAGCTTCCTCCATAAAAGAAACTAATACACATGCAAACATTCCATGCACGTTATAACGAGAATTATACTGTCATTTTTAAATCAAAACTAGGTAATGCCTACGCTTGTTCTGATCTGTGCGGTTTTGACTTTCTAGTCTTGCACGGCTGTATTGCCGATGTAAAGCGTCAGTGTAAGTCAAAGCGTTTATGAAAACGTTTATATTTTACAATCTGATCACATTGGTACCATGTCTTTGGAAAAAAATTACTTTTTTCCAACAGCGATTTACCATACTCCACTCGCATTGCCAATACTCCTCTCAAAAGGTTTTCAGACTCCTCTTGTTGGCCTTGTATGGTTGGCATAACTGTACTCATGGAGGAAATAAATTAAATGGTGTAGTGTAGAGCAGGAGAAATCAAATCTATTGAAACAGGGGATAAAAGCTATTTAGGGCTCTATACAACATTGACAGAATGCATTTGATATTAGCCCTATTAACTGCAGCATGCATGAAAAGAGCTTTATAAAATGTCAATATTTACCCTTAGGATTACGTTTTTTTGACAACTATTTACTGTACACAGGATTAGGAAGTGTGCTTTAAAATATACAAAGCTGCAATCAATTTTATTGTTTACTGTTTGTTTATCAAATGGTCTTATTAAATGGTGATTTCTTTTTTATTTATTTAAAATGTATTGCTGTTAGATATAAAAAAAAAAGAACATTACAAAAGATAGTTAATTGATTATCCTATCTGTTTTATCTTCACTTTTGTGAAGTAAAGTCTACCGATAAAAATTACTTTGTCGGATGACAAAAAACATTATTTACAAGAGAGTCATTGATTATTCAACATGTCAGTGCAATACTGTAGCTAGGTTTCCATAGCATAGCTACAATATATCATCGACAGACTCTCAGTATAATGCCGACTGGCATAGAAACTATTTAGCCTACAGTAAACCTTTGTTACGGAACAATCCATCATATAAACAACTGAAATAATTTATTATTATTCAGTAAATATTTAAAGGAACTCAGCAGACTGTGCGAGAAAATCAAGCATGAAGTTCATCTCAAAGAGAAACTGAACACTTGCATAGTGAATTCAGCTGATAGTTGGTCACTGGTTATGGTTTGTCTGTTACAAATCCGAGGAGTTGAACCTGATTCAAATCTGCTGATTCGTTGCTCACAAATCGATGAGCATTCCCAATTGTGTTGGGGACTGGTACTACATACTATAGCGATGGCTGTAGTGCAGTGTAACAATTCTACAGTATAAAAATCAGGCTATATGGATATGCAGTAATTACTTGGCTGTCTTCAGCTTTAATTTGATCCTGTGTTTCCTTCTCACTTCCTGTTTGCCCACTTTCATTCCACTTATATAATTCCGGTCTTCCACCAGATTGTCTGTGCTTTGTAAAGAAACTGCATGGTGGAAAGCAGTATGTATTTCATCTTTTTAAATTAGGCCAACAATTACCTACAGTATAATGTTTATTTAGTTAAATGTATTATTATATATTTTTTTGTTTCATTTTGAAATGCAGTAGATACAATACAAGTTTATATCATTATCATCATCACCATTGATTCAACCATAGTAGCTGTAGGGTATTGAAAATAATCTGATAATGCCCTGCTGAAAATAATTTTGTAATTTTTGATATACAGTCAAACTGTATATCATGCATGAACATTCTCCGTTCAAAAATTTATGAAGTTCCAAACCAAGGTATGTGACAGAGTCACTACATTTTATTTCTTGACCATTGAAAAAGATACTGACAGTTTTCTGCAACAAATATTTTTTTCCTAGATGAGAAGATAATAAACTCAGTTTTTTCAGGATGCAAAGACATGGAGTTGTCCACTAGCCATTGATGGCAACTATTAAGTTTTGAACTTAACCTTGATGTGATAATATTCAGTTCTTTCGGTTAGTTCTTTTTTAAATACATTAAATTAAATTGTATTGGAAAGATGCGTACAGTAATTGTAAAATAAATGTCTTATGGAATTTAGGTGTACGGAACAACCCGTCATATAAAACAAATATGCTAGTTTTATCTTCATCCCAATCTTCGTTGCATACAAACTATCTGCAGTGTATCGCCTGCACTCCTCACGGTGCAGTGAGAAGCAAGTACATGCATGAGTAGTGGGCGATTTTTGAATGGTCCATTTTGCGGCGGGATACACATCTGGCTTACTTACAATTAATACACGTGTTGAAATATGTGTAATAGACTTTCACCTACAGTAGTAAGTATTGGTTTGGTCTTTAGGATTTTCCAAAAGAATTTCGTATTTAAAATGTGTTCGCCTGATGGCCATGCAAAAATCAGTTATTAAAGATTAGTTTATCAAATGATTAAGCTTTAATTTATATATTGACTGATTACTCTTTATACTGTATCCAAAAGAATAGCATAGAAGCAGTTCAACAAAACATTTAAATATACTGTAAGAATTAAAGAATTAAAGTCAAACTATATTTCAGTGGCACTTTAGATTTGACTTAGGCAAGTTTGACTGTACAGTAACTTATAAAATTACAGTATATAACAAATTTGGCTTTAAAATAATGAACACCAAAAACAAGTAAATAAAAACAGTTTAATATTGACTTTTAAAATATTCTTTGGTAATTGGCATTCATAAATTCAGTACTTGTATTGTATTATTATACAGTGGTATTATTGAATAGGAATATTGGTAAATTATGAAACATGAAGTACTTACACCTCTTTATGTACAATAGAACTTCCTATAGTTTATCATAAAAATCAATGCAAGTTGCATTGGAATGGTAAAAATGCCTAAAACTGCCTTCCACTAGAGTAGTCATCAGTACAGCATAAAAGTTGTGGCACCACTGTAAGCCATCCCATTCCCTTCAACTGTTTTCTAGCTTACTATATACATGGCCAACACTCCCCAGACCAGTGACTCTTCTTATACCCGATTCACACGTGAAGTTAAATTTAACAAAAAGTAACAAATTGTAACCGAGCGATCTCCCGAGTTATTCCTACCGAGATAAAAAGCATTCACACGCGTCTGTAAGGTAATGCCAAAGTCGTGTAAAATTTACTCAGTGTTTATTCAATGAATCATTTTTTCCCCTACTGCGATATAGGTCTAGTCTAGGCCTAGTTGAGAACCCCTGTCACAAATGGACTGTTGAACTCACCATCACTGTAAACATTCGAAGCAATCAATGCCCTTAACAACTGCTGTAAACTACTACTACTACTAAACTANNAGCTTCCAACGTTTCTGTCGACTCTTGATAATACTAGTAATAGTACTAACACCATCCCGACGTTCATTTTATGTATATCTTCTTCTTCTACCATTACTAATTAACATCAATAACAAGGGTAATGCATGTCTGCAGAAGGAAGAAAATTCAACCTCGTGAAACACAGTACTGTAGATTGTTGTTGTGTTGAAATCCGTGCGCATGCGCAGATCCATCCATGCTACATCTCGGGAGCTTTTCCAGCCTCAGCGAGGCTGGTAAAGATTACCGAGACGTTCCGAAATTTTACAAGGATATACACGGAGGTACTTTCACACGTGCCGTAAAATGTTACTTTTGGTTACATTTTGTTACATTTGGTAAGATTTTTGTACGTGTGAATCGGGTATTAGACATATAAGAGCTTTTTCTCAGCTTTCTATATTTTGGCCATACAGTAGCTCTTGTATGGACTGTCAGTGGGAGTGCTACCACAAGCAGCAGAAGGTGGTTAATCCCTCCCATCAGCCAAGGAGTTGTCAGGACCAAAAATGAGGCATGTTGTGGCAAAATGGCTAAGTTGTAGCAAAAATTGAAATTCAAGTTATTGGTATTTTCATATACATGATTACTGTATGTGATCTTTAAAATGAGGGGGTCAGTCATTGAAATTGGACATTTTAAGCCTAAGTTACTGGAAAGTGAAAGTACAGCACTCTTAGAGTCAAGATAAACATGGTTTTGAGTAATTGCCTTCCAAAGTTATTAGTGGATACCTTGTTCAATAGAATTAACTATCAAAATAACGTTAAATAAACAATTTGTTGACTACTTCCAGAACTAATACTTTGGGATATGATTAATAAGACATTAAACTGTTGATCTATAGTGAAAAAAAAATTGAATTTTTAGTCATTTTTTTTTAGCTGCCAAATTTTATAGCTTATTTACTCAATACTGGCCTGTGCTTAACCATTTTGCCACAACATGCCTCAAATGCCGGGTAATTCCATAATCATCAATTAATTAGAACCTCTCAGACCAGCTTAAAAATCAGCCAGGTTCTGTGTCCATGACCTTTGTTGGAAATGTACCTATGTACAGTGTTTTGCTGTCGTCTTAATCAAGACTTGCCACAACACTGGCAAGCGATAGGGATGGGGAACCCCGAGAAGGTCCCCAGTAGTGGCACCCTTTCGAGAACTCCCAATTGGATTTGTCTCATGGCTACAACTCTCTCAGCAAATTTTTTCAGCCAGATAATAATTGATTTACACTGTATCTTGAAATCTAAACCTGGAAAAATACCAAGAATCTCATCAAGCGTAATAAAAGTTTAGGGCTTCAAGATGCTGGCTTTATCACAAAGACATTGATCTAGAACAACAACATATATTTACTACAGTAATGTATGCGCATAGAGTCTATGGTAACTTTTCTGTATACTGTAGGATCCATGCACGTATCAAATCAAGTCAAATCAAATCGTTTCTTTATTCTGGAAGTACGCTCTTTCAATACATAAGTACTGGTGTCCTATAAGATATCCAGATGCAACATAAAACATTTATCAAAGAAAATACATTAAAAAATAAAGAAGTGGTTAATTTATACTATAGAATGTAATGGTGTAAAATTTGCAGCAGATATCTAATGTGAGCTCATTCCTTAATTTACATGCTCTCTAAAGTTACAGTAGGTTCTTTTTCCTTGTATACAGTATTGTTCCAGGTTGGGATGATTAGTGTATTAGAAAATTAATTTTGTGTATTTATATTCAGGAGTCATGCTTTTTAGAGATATTTAAATGTCATAATTAAAATATGTTATCTAAACCACTTTCCTATCCATTGCATCCATCATAACCTCTTACTGGAGTCATTATGTCAGCATGTAACACCACTCTAGTAGAAGCATATTAATAATAATAATAAATAAAATCTTTATTTACACACGGAAGCTTATATATATCATCCAAGGCCTTGTTGCCATTTTAACAATATTAAAACGAGAATAGGAAAAGAATACCGGTAAAAGTATTGAAGGCACAATTTACAAACATAACAGCTCAATGAACATGCACATGTAACACTTGTTAATAAACATTTAGTTTACAAAAGATTTTTGAAGGTCTGACATTTGGTGCAGTTCTTACATCGTCTGTAAGATTGTTCCATTCTGAAGGACTTGAAAAGTACCATATAAAATTTCATAAAAGAATACATTGCATTAGCTTGCACATAGGCCATATTACACACAAGACCAAATTCTTAAACGTCTCATTAAAAAAACATAGCACTCCAGCTGAAACCAGGAAAGAAGAGCGGATGGAATTGAACCAGTGACCAAATATTTGAAAATATCTCCACGCTTTTATGCACACAGTGGCTACCAACAGTTTAGCCGACTGAGCAAGTTACTACAAAAAGCATGCTTTTCCATAAAATTGCTTCACTGTCTCTAAAATGTTGTCAATGCAATCATTGTACTATGAAGTTGTCCCCGGCGCAATAGGGAAGCCTCCCAGATTTGACCAACCAGTCAGCGTCTCTGAAACCGGTCAGTGATAGTGCGCATCGATTTTATGAAAACCAGGTTGAAGCTGCTTTGCAGTATTTCGCATTTTATTTATTAATTGGAGTAGAGTTAATAGGGTCCTGGGTTCAATTCCTGTGACGGTAGGACTTTTTCTTATGACTAAATAACATCCACTCCCTATGCCTCATAAAGATACTTCGCTGATAAGCATCACATTATTTAAGTTATTTAAAGAGGGCCCCTGAATATCAACCGACCTTCTAGGATACGCTGGAAGCTAATTGGGTCACCCTCTATAAATATGGTAGTAAAAAAATGGTATATACACGCCCCTCCAGAAATTATCTCGCCCCAGTCACCTAACCCAAAAATCACTTGCAAGTAGTTAAAAATCACCTAAAGTAGATACACCATTGGGTTGGTTTTGGGTCAGTCTAAATTTGAGCAACACAAACTTAATTTTAAGGGTTGCTGCCTGTTAGTGGAATTTCCCAAAATTCATATCCCTGCCATGGTTGCAGTACAAATAATTGCTACAGTAGTGATAATTTTATACGGTCTATTGGAACTCTTTCACTTGTCTGTGAATATCATTCCTATTGTAATTTTATTTTTTAAAGGTACGGTAGGATTGAACCAGTGAACTATGGATTTAAAATGGATGAATTTAAAGTTTGAAGTTCTGTGCTGTATAAAACTGTCTTTGTTGGAAAACTATTAATTTAATATGAGCTTTAGAATATTCTGTGATTTGATATTACCAGGGTACATTTGTTTTTTACATTCACAAGTCACTTTTATATCATGCATTTTAAATTGTAGGCTACTAATCTGTTCTTAACAAGTGTGAGTTGCACTTGTGACTATAGCACTTGTGACTATAACGCTTAATCAGTTTGACACTTGCTCTTGCTGTCTTCAGTTGTCCACCCGGCCTCCCCCCAACCCCATTGAGAAATTTTAAAAAAAGCAAAAGAAAGAAAGAAAAGAAACTGGTCACGCTAAACAGCTCAGAGGTTATTTCCAGGCATCTAACAGGGCATGCCCCGAACCCCCTAGTGTTGTCTCTTGATTGGCACCTTCCCCCCTGTCTCCAATTTTGGTAAAATTAATGTTGAAATGAAGAATATATTTTCAGTCTAATGTTAGTGCAAAATATCATTAGGCCTTTATAATCACCGCACGACGCGCGATTATCATGGCAACAAACACGCGCGTGGGTAATTCGTCACGTACGCTGACGGTTTATGGCCTGGTTGCTATGGTTTTTGTGACGTTCAGCGTGTAGGGACGCACATGCGCCTTGAATGTCGATGCCAGAGTAATAACCTTTGATGTCCCGAGATGTGCGTCCCTCTGTTGAATTGCCTTGGTACAGTAGTATTGCGTGCATGCAAAATAAACTGGGTAGTTGAACTCTTGCTATACTATTACTCTTTGATAAACATGTGTACACGTTAGTATGTCTTTCGTAGTGTTTTATCAAAATGACCTTGTTTTAATGCGATGTTGATTTTAGACATGTTGCAATCCTTTTCATTTAGGAAACATTGGTGAGTGATCTGAGAAAAAAATTCAGTGAGCAACAAGCGATTGGTCCCAAACCATATACTACACCAAAACCATTTACTACACCAAAACCATTTGCTACACCAAAACCATTTACTACACCCAAACCAATTGGAAATGGGACAAGAAACAACAATGGTGACAGTAATCCAGTCAACTCAAACCCACCACGCCCTGCAAAACCAACCAAGCCTTCTGCTACTGCTAGGCCTAAGGACTTAGGAACACCTGGAAAATTTGGTACACAACCAAATATATCAGAAGGTATCAAAGCTGTCCAACTTAAACGAGCACCACCTCCGAAGGCACCGACACAAAGGACAACCACACCTTCAGAAGATACAGAACTTTCTAGACTACTACATAAAAGAAATAGCAAAAAGATTGGTGGAATTGATAAGGAAAATAAGGATGAAACAATTGGCAGCGGTTCTTTTAAAATCAGAAGTGATTCGTCGTCCAGCACAAATAGTATTGCATCAAATGCAAGTAGCGTTGTGTCAGCTTTAGGAGGGAAACCTCAGAGAGCTGAGCTGCCATCAGTGAGGGACTGTGGTCATCGTCCTCCCAAGAGAGCTAAGCCACCACTTGTCCGATTACCAAAAGGTAAGCTCTTTTTAAAGTTAAATTTGTTAAATAAAAATTTATATTTATTTTTGAAAAAGCATTGTTAACAGTTTTTGGTTGTCTTTGAATGTAAAACAGTTATGGCAAACCATTACCTATGTTATGGCATAGAGTAGATGATGACGATGAAATTTCAGTTTATACATTTGTGCACCTTTACTTTGGAGAATTTGTTAATAATAATTCATTATCATTGCAAAGTATACTTGCTACAAAAACCCATCAAAATAAACATTCTGATTATGATTTAAAATTATTTTTTATGTAACTTCTTTCTAAAGATTCTCAGTTGTGTATACTGTAGGCTACCTATACTTACAGTATCTGTATATAGAAAATGACAAATACCATTTTACAATTTAAAAATTGTATTTTAAAACAGAATTTAACAAAGGACGTGATGTTGAGCATTAGAACAATACTATTATTTGAATATTTTATCGATAGACTCAATATATGCAAATGATTAATGATCCATGCCTGTGTGATATCAGTTATTTTGCTGCAAATACATAAAAGTCAATACTGACACTGTACAGTAGAGTAGTTAGACAAGAGGTCACATGGTCTAATACTACTGTATTTGTCATGTCATCAATAAACAAAATATAAAGCAGAGTATTCATTTAATTACTTTTAAAATACTTAAAACAAATTATAGTGAACAAAAATGAAAATCAATAATATTGTAATTTCTAAAACAATGTTGAAAATTTTGGAAACTAAATTGCAAAATACCGCATATTTATTCAAATAAATGCCCTGCTTTGAACACATAGAATAACAGTTTAATAACACATAGAATTTAATAGACTTTACATTTTTGTATTGTATTCTAAAAACTACTTTAGACCTCATCATCCAGATTTTTTACTTTGCTACAGTAGGCAGCAAACATTGTGTACTGTATGTGGAGAAGGTGCAAAATTTGTTAACTACCCACTTTGAGAAACAAACTTAGTGGCTGATCCGCCATTAGCGTTTTGTATGTTGAATCTTTTTTTTATCTCAATCAATTTAGTTTCGATTCTACCATAGACCATGAGAAAAATGTCTTAATTTCCTGGTTGGAGAGTACTGATTGTGGTATGTCCTGTATTATGCAACATATCTCACCATATCAATTATGATTATAAGCTTTATAACTCCTTTGTTGACACATACAATACTTTTCTCGGCGGATTCATTGATTTGTTGTATTTTTGTACTGTATGTACCAGTTGTTACATGGTATTATTGCTGGTATAAAATTGTAATGATCAGTACAACTTCCTCTATTCTATGGATTCCTGAGGGTTACTGGGATTGCTGGGATCTTTTGAGGATAAATGTACAAATAATGGAGTACTCAAAAGTAGAAGAATAACTCGACTTGTAGTGTCATCCCAAGTAAACAATACTGTATTACATAAATAAAGAAAGTCACAGTTTGGTATAGAAAACAAGTTTTGTAGTTAACATAAACACTATACATATAGAATGTACAGTATAAGGTTAAAACGTTAAGTGCCAATGTTATTTCGTGACATACAGTTACCTATACCACAATGGTTGCGAAAACGTTTTGTGCTGCTGGGATTGCACAACACTATGGGCGTGGTCCATGTTCATCATATGATTCTATAACAACAGGGTTATGAACATGAGTATTGGATCAACCCCCTACAGTATCACTCAGTTAAAAAAAATTCTGGATCCACCACAATTAATGGTAATCATTCGGCCCAGCCATACAGTACAGTAGATTCAAATGCTTAAACTTTTGACCCTTCAACATACGTACTACTCATCATCACTTTATTTAGAGACTTTTATTCTCTCCCTTCCTCATTCCAAGCTTGCTCATTCCAAAAGTTTAGTACACAGTAAACATGCTATAGTTGATATAAATCATCAAAGGTACATATACAGTACAGTGTTCCTTCAATGCTATAGTTGGGCATTACTGTAGATGTACTGAATTCTCTTTGGTAAAATAATTCATGGGGCTTGGGGCAACAGGAAGGTTTTATCATTATACATATTACGGGGCGCCATTTGGGACATTGATATTTATGTCTTTAAATAGGCATTCTGTTGTTACAGAAATAATTATGTACCACAGAATCATTACTGTCAAAATATTATGTCTACATAATAATTCTGTTGTTACAGAAATAATGTACCTCAAAATTATTACTGTCAAACTATTATGTGTACATAATTAATTCTGTTGTTACAGAAATAATTATTGTACCACAGAATTATTACTGTCAAACTTTTCTTTGTACAGAATTAATTCTGTGTTAACAGAAATAATTATGTACTACAGAATTTTTACTTTCTAATTAACTAATTATGTAGTACAGAATCAATTCTGTAAACTACATATTTTGTTTCTTTCACCACAGAATTATTTCAGTTCAGCGGAACAGAAATAATTCTGTGGTGACAGATTAAGTAGTACAGCTGATTCTGTTAAGTTGTCGTTTTGCGGGACATCAACAATATCCAAGGGGCTTTGAAGAATTTCCATTTACTTGGCCTACTGTATGGTAAAACACCAATTTAACTCTACTGTAGCACCTGATAGCACTTTCAGATGAGTAAGCTTTGAATATCAGTTTAGCCCTGGGGAGTGTCTATGAAGATGCTCTTTGTATTCAAGTTCTTCAAATTACTACCCACGATTTACTAAACATCTCAGAAGTAAATGTGCATACACAAGGAATATATGCAGTCCACGCGCTCAGAGTAGCGCTGTGTAATCGGACTTACCGTACTCGTGCGAATAAGCAACCTGTTTGAATAAGCGCCCCTCTCGAATAACCACTCCTCCTAACGTGATAATTTCCGTAAGTGCCCCGTTTGAATAAGCGCCCCCTTCTAATTTGAATAAGCGCCCCCCTCATTAGTTTTTAGCAAGTCAATAATCCAATCGATCCTGGGACCGTGGTTGTTGGCATGATTTGAGCTGTAGAGTGGAAACACATTCTTCTTCAGTCAATATCAAAATGAGGATATTTCTCTTGGACAGATGAGAGCTCCGATCCCTGGACAGACAGTAGGCCTATATTTCCAACTTTACTCTTTTTACATATTTGTCTATGCCCAGTCCTTCTCCTCTTTTTCTTTTTCTGACCTTTAGCACAAAAGAAAAAATACAATGATCCTGCCATCCTGCTACTCTCATTCGGCCATTGGCCAACAAGCTATTACCACTACCCACCACCACTAATTGCATCTGCTATTTTGCTGTTATGTAAATATTCACGCATTCTTGTCATGAGCCATGATCTCTGGGCGATTATCTTTTCTAACCACCATTCGTGATGTCCTTACTGTATACCGAAAGGTCCACTGATTAATCTCAGATAAGTATAGTATAATACATACTCCAAGTATTGAAATGCACACCATTGTGTTGGGATTTAATAGCATTCTGGCCATCTGAGCATTACTATACAGTATCTGGTGGAATCTGGGAAACCCCAAAAACTTTACTTTATGGAAGTCCTTAAATTGACTACCAATACCAAACTGCATGTTCAGTGTCTTGCAAAAAATTATGTAAGACCAATACTCTTATTGACAAAGAAAATGTATTGTTTTTCAATCTGAAAGATCATATTTTTTTACATACAAATATAAGTAATACATTAATGTAATTGTAATAAGTACTTTATAAAATGTCTAATAATTTTAGCCCTTTTTATCAACAGGAAAATATATGTACATACACTATGCATGAAAATGAAATGTGGTTTTTTAGACTTAATGCTAACAGTTTTGGTATATAATTCAGAAAATTATCTTCAAACAAAATCTTTGTTACTGTATGAATAATAGATCAATATACAGTACAGTAAATGCATTTTATTATCGTTTTTTGTATGCTTCACTGTTAAAAAGGTGTATCCAATAAAACTGATGTGCTCAAGGCAATTGTTTTGAAAAGTCTACATTTTTTAGATTCTACTGTAGCTTTTTATTTTGAACAGAAAGTACTTTTTACTTTTTCATCAAGCCTGAATTTAATACTTGAGCATTTTTATATACTATATATAAAAAAAAATTAATACACTGGTATAAAATAATCGTGTCGTTTTATTCTGAAAAAAGCTCAGGACCTTGACGCAATGTTCCCACAATGCCGCCCTCAACAGCAAATGTGCAATTATTTGTTTATTTACATGAATAGTAGCGTGTCTTGAAAATGACCCATATTTCTTGAATCAGACATTACTCAGAATTTGCAACCTGTACCTAGTGTGGAGGTGATGGTTTCACACTGAAGTTTAAAACACTGGAGCTACAGTAAAATTTACACTACCAAAGCATGTGATTACATTTTCTGTGGCAGATTTTGGGATAATTAAATTTTTTGTGATGTCACTATATTATATTCATTCATGTTGTGACCCTGTTCAACAATCCTTTCACCACTAATACACCATTTCAATAAATTTGAAATGAAAATTTCTGAGAACCTGGCAACTACCACTGGGGAACTTCCAGGGGCCTAGACTTCTAACTTGTAACAAGTAACCACATTGCTTTCCCCATTCCCTCTCTGACTGTCCCATCTTTTCTGATAATTATTGCCCCTCCCACCTAAGTAATTACTAAAATGCTCCAGTTTTCACTGCCACAACATATCCCACCCTGTTCTGTTTGCCTTTGGATTCTACAAATATAAACAGTAAAATCTTTAAATATCAATATCAGCATAATAAAAGAGCACTAAATCAGTATTTGTTTTGACCAATTGATAATTGGTAATTTCATCTATTGTAGAAATGTTTTTTTTTATTTGCATTTTATAAATCTTATTATTACACACAAACAATAGGTAGTGTTAAATAATAATATATTTAATGCAGGACTTCCTTGTTTAAATGTTTAGGAGCACTTCAAGTACCATAGAGTTGCTACAAACAGTACTTGCAACATCTTACAGTAACACGTTGACTGCCAGACCTTTTTTTATGGTTCCTTTCCGTGTGCCAAAACAAGTTTACATGTACAAACATAGTTTTTTGAAACCTTATCTAGTCATATATCATCAAAATGATGTGTCTATTAAATTGGCGGGAAAATATTAGGGGGCGAGTATACTCGTCGATGGCACTGTGATAGAACTTTTTACTGACTATTGTGAAGTGCGAGTTATCTCGTCCTCTTTTTGCATGGGTTGGTATATGTTCAAAGGGCGGTACCGCTCGAGTGTACTACCGGCAGCACAACAAACATACATATGTCATTTGTACGTTATCATCTAGGTGTATCTTCCCCGAACTACCAGCCGTTGAGTGCTCCTACATTGTATAATAAAGAAGTTATAAACGCTAGAATGTTCCCCCGTTTTTAACGAGTATACTCGTTCCTGGCACCCTCAGTAACACCCTGTGGGCGAGTATACTCGTCGCTGGCAGCCATCGTGTTAAATCAATACAATACTTACAGTATCTACAAACTTCTTACTTGAAATGTTTCCTTCGTGCACTGAGAATGTCATAGATACCAATGAAACTGCTATATCACATATTCATCTATTAAAGTTACTATAGGCATAGAGGAAAAACTTTTCCTTCATGCTGTAGGTCAGAAGTTAATTGTACTGCAAGTTTTACATGGGTACAATGGAGGTTATAATTTAGGCTTGGGTACATGAAATTAAGATGATAAAATGAGTTTGATACCTGGTAGGGTAAGCCTCTACCCCTAATTTTTGATTCTGGTATTCCTTTTATTACTTTACTTTTTGTTTTAATTTTTTTTTTTTTTTTTTAATGACTTCTGAGATCCTGTGTCCATAACCTCTCTTTTGACTTTTAAGTACTAACATTGTAAATGTGAGGAAAAGAGAGATGCCAAAGTTCAAACCTTAAATGATTAAACATCAAATTTGTTAACATAATTTTTTTATTTGTTTACAGCAACTCCACCAAAACCAAAGCCACCTGTCTTGCGTCCGCCTACCACAAAACCAAAACCAGAGAGGCAAGTTTCATTGATGTAAGTACTGCAATATTCTGATTTCATATCAAGACAGAGATTATAATTTCTGTAATGTTTTAAAATGCAATAAAAATGTAGGTTTAATTATCTAAACTGTAACAAATGTAGAGTGATTTCATAAATGAGAAAGATACTGCTTGAACTTAAAAGTAAAAAACTTACTTTAAATAAAATGTGAGGAATACTTCTATGTGGAAGGCAGTGGATTTATACAGTAGTTGTGGGTTTCTTCAAAAGATAAGTATGAGGCTACACAGGTCACTTTTTTGGTGAACTTGTACAGTAGACAAGATATTTGTCCATGCTGATTTAAAAGTAATTTTTCCATTATTTCTATAATTACTGCAACTTCATTGATTATGTAGTAAAATTAGTTTAAAAATTTGAAATACAACAAACAACTTTTTTTTTGTATTAGTCAACCAACATCTGATTCAGAAGAGGAAGATCAACCGTTGTATGATGATACGGAAGCAACACCAACACCTGTCCCTCGTAAGTTTTACATATTCATAGTCATGATAATTAAAATCTGTTTTTCTAAACTAGATAATTAAGCAATGTTCAAATTCATTCTTATTTCTCACATAAAAAAAATGTACATTGGTGTATTTCATGAGATACAGTATTACGTGTGTTCTTGGGACTAAATTGCAATCATCTGAACTGTAGTACAAAGTCGCTATTTAGGTTTTTGTCTCACGAATGCAATATGTAAAGGAATAATTGCAGAATAAGCATCAATGCAACAGAGAAAACCAACACCATCAATGCTGTCAACCAATTAGAGTACGAGTATATTGAAGTTTTGGTTGAGAAACGGGCACGTAGAAAGAATTCAGTTTCCGTGGCTGTTTTTGTACATGTACATGTGTCTACTGTACGTTCTAAATTAAAATCAATGTTGATGTTTTATGACACATACAGTACAGAGAGATGTCACAAACACGAAAACTTACACATTAACATTAAATACACTCAGCCCTTGTTTTGGCATGAACATAGATTCGGCCAACAATCCTTTCAGATTTAAGGAGAGAAGGTAACGCACAACATTCAGACATGAGCAGTTAAATTAATATGACGTTAAATTTTATGTCATCACAAATCAAAAGCTCCCTACAATAATGTCTGCATCTCCACCATACGAATGTGAGATGGTACAGTTTATTCCTATATGGTTGCATGCTGTAATTTTGCCAGGTTTGACTGTTTACAGTAGCTGCAGTGTCATTGAATTACAGATTTCCATCAAGAAGTGTACATCAATCAGGGGCGGATTTGGGGGGGGGGGGCCGGCCCACCCTCCCTTTTTGAAAGTCAAAAAAAAAAGGGGAAAAAAAGTAAAAGAAAGAAAAAGAAAAAAAATTATCACTCAAAAGGTCTTGAGAGGTTATTTTTGGGCGTCTCGAACACAGATATTTGGCGGAGGCATGCCCCTGGACACCTAAGCTTTTTTGGACATCTGTGGATCCGCCCTTGTCAATCGAAATTTGATTTTTCACTTAAAGTTTTTTATACACATCACTCATACACTTAAAAAACTTCGGTAGTTAATTGTTTCATCTTGAATTCAATTAATCCTCTTAAGAACATAATGTGTGCCACAACTCATTACTTTAGTGTTATACTAATCTAATTAACTTCCTCCAATCTGAGATATTGATCTCCCCAAATGAAACCTCCATATAATAGAAAATAACTTTAAAGTGGAGACCATACTGTATTAGATCTTTAATTACCTACTTTATTTTCAGGTTTAAAAAAAATCATTGATGATGAAGAATCTGGTAATTGTATGTTAGCTGTATCATGTGTTTAATTAATTTTATTTCCTACATTTATCTTCAGTTAATGTTATTACACATCAATGACCATAGTATTTATTGCATTGATCTCTATCTTTGTTTAATTTTCCATGCCTTCCTCAGTTTTAAATCAGTTGGTACACATTTGTTCATTATAAATTTGTAACATTTCACTGTGTTAATCCCTGTCCAATTGTGCCATTACATTGTTTCTACCTTGATGTTCACATGATTTAATATTAAATTTTGATGTACTGTATACTCTTCTCATTGGTCACTATCCGACTGTTGGACAATTTGTTTCTACACTTCCATCTGTTTTCATTTGTTGGTAAACATCAGTGATATGGACTAGCATACCTATTTCTTGCGTTGACTACTGTCTGATTTTACCTTTACATTGCTTCCACCTTTACATTGCTTCCACATCTCAACATTGTCATTGTATGACCACTGTTTAATAGAGATATTCCGTGAGCTTTGTTTACTACAGCCGGTCATGTGATATATAGTGGGTATTGCTATGGAGAATTTACAATGCGATCAGTGTTAGTATAGGAAAGGGTAATGTTATGGTTTCGAAAAACATACACCCACCATTACCGTGAGAAAAACTGGCAAGGAAAGACACTACAATTGTTCAAAATAGTGTTTATTAACTTATTGTAGCGTTCAGTGTGCTTGTATGCTTTTGAATTTATGTGATCCTTTGTAAACCGAAGCCAGCCTAAAAATCGTAGTGTGTCAAAATCGCAGTTCGCAGATAGAAGACTCCCGTGCATACAAATAGGCCGTAGACATGCAGTGTTTGGGGCCAGCATCTTTTGGAGCATTAGCTCTGGCAAAAATCTGAATTTCAATTTCCACAAACAATAATATTAATATAATCTGTGACCGAAACTGTCATATACGTAAGTTTAAACTTTATAATTCAATAATTATAGAATAATTAGTTCAATAATAAAATCAACCAAACAAGGCTTTATTACCAATACTCAGATAACAACAAGAGCGACCACTCTCTGATCCGCACGTTCCTCCACGCCTGAATACGGTGAAGAGCTAATAAAGTAGAAATTTTAAAAAAATTAAAATGAATGTTTGTACAAAAAAAATTATTACTCAGAATGTTCATTTGTACAAAATTACAATATAAAATTGAAAAAAATATATAATTTCTTTAAAATTAAAAAAAAAAAATTGAATACCAAGACACGATTCGAACTCTCAGCCTTAAGTTCTTTAGAACACATCCTTAACTGACCGTGCCATCCATGCGACGTGCCCTATGTAATGGCAATAATGTACAGTCCTTGCTGAAACCCCTGTTTTGTTTTGTAAGTGTAGGGGGAAGCCTGGGGTCCAACTTAAAAAGGGGTGATGAATGTTTGTTGGAAATCACCTCTAGTTTATGTGTACAAAATTTTCTGCACGTTCGCTCAAAAGTGGCGACGTTAGACACTTTTGAAGCTCTGGCAACAAGAGCAAGAACAAGAACAAAAACAGCATTGAGGTTCTGGGATCAGCGCCTTGCGCAGACCCAAAAATGTTCCAAGTGATGACACTAGAGTCTGCTCAAGAGTTTTCATATCTGCTGTAAAATATTAGAAATTAGACCAGTGTAGATACTTTAATTGCTTTAATTAATATGTGAATAATTATTTTTTGTGATAAGTCCTTATGGAAACTCCTCCCTATTACCAATTATTTAAGGATGTTTGTCATATTCTTTTAATTTAATTTTGATCTGAAGTTGGAATCCTTTTTAGTCTTGTTCAAAATGAAAAAGTACAATCACAACAAGGCATTCATAAGATCAATTAGATTTTCAATTTATATTTTCTTTACAATTTACAAAGGTGGGGGGGGGGGGCAATGTCATGATCCATTTACATTTGATAGATTAATTTTTATCTTTTGCTTTAATATGCAATGGTATCACATGATTCCTCTCTTTGAACTTTAAACTCTCAAACCGGATTTACTCTCACAATTTACCAGTGAGCTGATCTAAAGTTAGTGTCAACAGCCCCGTTGGGGCAGTAGGCACAAAAACAGACAATTAGCAAGATGCAAGGTCTAGGTGATAGCCCGAATTAAAGTCCTAAAATGGAGCTATTTTCATTGGCGTCCTTAAACATGCAAACCGAGAAACAACATAGAAAAACCCTAAATGTCTAACGATAAAACCCAGTGAGTGAAGTGAAAAACAAAGTCAATAAACACTTTAGAAGTTACTTATCAAATAAGAATTAATTATAAACAAATTGTTGATGATTCGTTTGTGAAGGCTCCGACATTATTTTTACTTGGTACTTACTTTAATTGTCAAACTTCAAAGTGAATTAAGAATTAAAACTGAAAACCTATAAATCATCATTATTTATCAGAGACTCACAAATGATGTCATAATTTTTTAGCCTACATCCTAGCTTCCATACTTTGTGTTTGATAGCTTAATATTGTATGTTAAATTATATCTGCCAATATTTGCAAAGAAATGAGGTTTTTTTTACTGGCAATATAAAAAAATGGTGGTAATTATACATATTTGCTCTATAAATGAACAACATTACAGTACTTGTATGTGATTTGATGATTTTATGTTATGTAGATGTGAAGTTATGTCTTTGAAAAAATTTTTTGTTCCTCAAGGTGATGTGTTCTTTCGGTTCGCATGTTGTGATGCTGCCTACTTCAGCTGCTTAGTACAAAATCCACATCCATGTTGAGCTTGGTCCAATAGTAAACTCACTTTCCACTTCACCGTTTGGGACTAATCATTGGCCTAAAGAAAAGAAAAATCCTGAGTTGTTCATCAAACACCCTTTAAGTTTCTTAAAAAAATCAGTTGTACAACATATCAAAAATTTCACTTCCTCCGGAGCCTGCATAAATAAAACAAAGTACATCTCGAAACAGTTTAGAATAGTAAAAAATTTCCAAGTTTGTCGGGTCCCTGCTGTACTCAATGGTACCAATTTTGATACCAATTTTTAAACTTATTTTGTGGTGTCATTTACAGGTGTTTAATTGAGCATTAACCCAGTCTTTTCATATTCTTTGTGTACAGTACATCATATTAATGTAAAACATTTGCATTATTCAAGAATATTCCCTTATTAGAAATATTCATACAAGTTTAATTTTTTAATCCTTCACTTTGTTTCATAACTATTATTAGGTACTGTATTATTGTCTGTATGTAACACGCATTACTCATTATAAAATCCTCATTAACATGTTATTTCATTGTCTGTCATTTAAAATTAAATATTTAATTATAAATAAATGCATTTATGTTGTTTTTAAATCCAATTTTTAAGTTGTCACATAAACATGGTGAAATTGTACTTTGTACTATTATGTAAATAAATTTACATTATTGAAGAATGTTTGTTTATCTTTTCAGCACCATTATCAAATATGCCGAATTACCAGTCAACTCCGCAATCCACAAATTCGAACGATTTTGGGGACACTTATGATATGGTGGTATGTATACCATAAAAACCAATCAATTTATAATATCTGTGTAAAAATATTTGTGAAAACTTAAAAAAAACACTGAAATGCCCATTCAAAAAGATTGTGTGACTCGTGTTTGCTTTCACCTCCATTCACCTTTGGAAAAGAGTAGAGGGGTTGTCTGCCATTGTACTGCCCAACCACCACCAGAAGCAACCCAGCACTTCAGACTTTTGTGGATTATCCTTGATGTAAATACACCGAATAAATCCAGTCCACTGTGTGAGCAACACACCATGTTTTGTGTAGTTATTAGAAAGGTGAAGCACCTGAATGTCTGGGTTTGGGTACTGACTTATACTTGATGTAGTTTTGAGATGAAACTCCTTTTTGGTGGAGGTGGGGATGAAGCATTTTTTAATCTACAAAGGCGCTACATAAATAAAACAATAATAGATTAGAATTTCATTGATTTTGTAATTTTTGAGTTGATCCCTATTATCTGTCATAGCAAATATTACTTAATGAGAATCAGCAGTCATATTTATGATGTTAACATCAATAATGTAATGCAACTGATTTACTAGTATATGTGGACTTTTTAGGGTATCAGCCACAAATTTTCAAGAATATTAAAATGCGTTTATAAGTAACCAAGTCTTTGTAGTAAATTCAAAATTCCCTTAGCAATAATTTGTCTTGAGTGCAAAACGTTGCTTATATTACAGGTACTGTTAAGATTAACAGCTTTGGAATTTCAAAGAAACAGGACAGGATGAAGATTTATGGACTACTTTTTCTTAGTTTTGCAATAATTTATCAGTTATCTGAAAATTATGAGTTCTCTAGAGATAATTAACCATTATTATCCTGATAGAAAATGATAAATTTCCATAGTATTTTTGTCTTTTTCCGTACATCCGTAATTAGGCAAAATTTCTGTAGCAACTACGGAAGTTTCATAGTACTTGAGGAAATCTGCAATCAAACTGACCAATCAGAATATGTAATATAGCAATATTCAAGTCTCACAAACATGCAAATATATGTATGTTTATGTTGTGGAGGCCACACCTAATAGCAACAATATTCAGTGGGCAGGGCTTGGAAATGTCCATTAAATTGTTGTAAAACATTAAAAATTTAAAAGGCTTATATCTACTATAGCACCAACCCCATGTCCTATGCAATACTGTTTCATTACAGTCCAGCCCTCAATTTCAATGCCTATAGTGCACATGGCTTTACAAACATAGTTTGATTTGTATTTTGACTGTTGCAGGGTGATACAGGTGAAGATATATACGAGGCAGTTGACTCAACAGATATCATGGAAGGACGGTTGCCTCCAGGGTAAGTTTATTTGCATATTGCTCATTTGAATATATAATTTTATTCATGTCAGCATATTCATTTTTATGTAAAGTTAATTACATTCAACACCATGAAATGGTGTGCCCTCATGAGACGACCACTCTCTCTCTCTTGGCCGCTTGAATAAATTCCTTCACAAGTTTAATCCTGTCCATCGTTGGTTATTCTGCTGTAGTGTATGTACTTTATTAATGGCATGTGTCCATCGTTGGTTATTCTGATGTGGTGTATTTACTAAGCTGACATTCATGCAGAACCAAGATAAACCTCCATGCTGCCAAGAAAGAGAGAGAGAGAGAGAGAGAGAGAGAGTGCGTCCAACTCTTGAGGGCACAAAATGGCATGGCGCAGCTTAAAAAATATATTAAAGAATGGTACATTATTGACAGAGCCGCATCTTATTCAACAAAAATGAAATGGTGTAACTTGTGCATTACATATCATCTATTCAGACAAGCAATCCACCTTAAACAAAAGAAACTAGCTGCTTTCAAAATGCTGACCCAGCACTAAATTCCTACTCTAAAACTCATATTACTCCATTTGCATACCCACTTGCTCAACTATACATAAACCCATAAAATTCTCCCATTCCTTCACTCCTGAAAATTGCCTAGCACATGAAACAGCCTGTAGAGAAGTATTACAAGCTTTCTATCACCATAGTATTATTCCGCTCTGCATAGCATCAAACACTGTACATTGACTGAATCGACAACTATTAAAAAAACTATATATCTTTAATTTTTAAGTGAAAGTAATGTACCGCAAGAAAGTCAAGAAGATGAGAGGGCAAAGGAGAAGCAAAGGAAAGAACTAGAGAAACAAAAGAAAAAAGAAGAGGAACAGAAGAAAAGGGAAGAAGAGAAAAGAGAAAAGGAAAGACTTAAAAAGGAAAGAGATGAAAAGAAGAAAAAAGAAAAAGAAGAAAAAGAAAATAGGAAAAAATTCAATGTAAGTTTCTTGATATTGAACGTAAAGGTTAAACATGAGACTAAACTGGTTAGGTTACTTGACGTCAAATGTCATTGCCAATCTGTGAGCCTCAGATTGATGCATACAGTATGAGGCAAAGTCAAGTAAACCAGTCACTTCTCGCAAAAAAAATGATTTTTAATTATAAATTTAGGGTTAAATGGTAAAATGAAAGTTATATGGTAAAGGAATCATACACTGTATAAATATCATAATGAAGTCACAATTAGTTTAAACATACAGCTGTTTGAAAAACAGTATTTGAGAAATCAGCCTTCAAAATTTAAGATTTGTTCTTTTTTCAGGCAGAGACCATCACCAAATTGTTAAAAAAATGTCGCTTTAATGTCAAAAATGGGGAAAATAACAGCATCACATGATGTATAGATAATTAACTGTAAAGTTTAGTTTATTGCTTTAGAATTTTGACATTCCAACATATTTTAGGCATTATCTCTGAAACACAATTTGTCACATGAGTGGCTGGTTGGCTTGTCTTCACCACATATGTTTTATTTATTTGTTAAATATACTAGGGATCTGTTAAGTGGCAATTTGTAAGTGTTCCCCATTGGGCACTGTATGCATTATAAACTGAGTCTCGATCATTAATGGATTTAAGTTATATGCTCACACTCTCCAGTTTTTTGATGACAAGTTTCTGTGGATTTCTCATATATGGGGATTGTTACGGTAAATGCCTGGCTACAACATATAAAACCAACAGAAAGAGATCATGGCAACAAATGTACAAGTATATACACATTTATTTACATCATCAAAGTTAAAACATTTGTACAATAGACAAAGATAATCAGAGGTGGCAGTTACCAAGACAATGTAATAGAAGTGAGACCTACCACACATCCTCATCTTGAATGGGCTCCTTAAAATTCCTTTATTGAATAATGTGTGGTTACTGGTTGTAATGACAGTACCTAGACTTACTACACCATGCATAGCTTCTGCCATGTTTCTATAGCATAGTCAGTATTGGATATTAGTGGGAACAAAAATTATGAAAGTACAATATAAAAATATAAAAATAAAAGTAACATAAAATTATAATACATAAAATATTAGAAATTAAACAGGGCCTTCACAGCATAATGATATATTACATCTATATGGGCAGGATGATATATTATCATACCCATACATGGGCAACATACCCATTATATGGGCAAACCACTATTATTGTTTCACATAAAGTTTGATAAAGTGGAAAGAGCTTTAGGATGTCATATCACATCTATGTATGGCATTATGATGTAATATCATACCCCTATATTGGAAAATCACAGTCATTTGTCACATAAAATTTGATAGTGTATTAAAATTGTGTTTTATAATGTCATCACATGGGCAGGGTGATTTCATATCATACAGTACTCGTATAGACGAATCCAAGAGAATTGTTTTGAACGGCGCCCTCTTTTGTCGCTGCCATTACTGGGGTGGCATTTGCGATGTTGGAAGATGTAATGTTGTGTTTTGTTTATCAACGCAGTAGAGTAGTTGTTGAGAAATACAGTTTTTTTGACAGTAGCAGCTGCATATAATGTCATCTATAGTTTATAATGAACCACACCGCATTGAAATTTTAGGAGTAGGGACTCCCCAGTAATGGCGTCGAAAAAAGAGGGCGCCATTCTTCTAGGATTCGTCTATATGGGAAAATTACCATCATTTGTCACATAAAATCTGATAGTGTGAACTGAGTTTTATGGTTTCATATCTCGTTTATATAGGGGCATGATGATGTCATATCATACCCATATATAGCCGAAATCAAAAAAATTAATTATGTGGACAGAGGTATACAGAGTAAAGCTGTTTTCGATTTTCGGTTTCAAGAGCATCTTAATCAACAGAGTTAAAATTCAATTGTTTATGACAATGTTATTGATACATCTGAAACCAGATGAATTTATTCAAAGTTAATGATGATGACAGTGATGATAATGATGACAACGATGGTGATGTTGGCAGGGATTTGTTTTTTAGTCATCACTATTTTTAATTACATTGTTATATATTATTATTAATAATGTTTTAGATTAAAGGAGAAATTACAGTTCTACAAGAGATGGTATCAACCGAGTCATATACAGCAGTAGATAAACTCGATATTGGATGTTACAGTGGAGAACCTCTGGAATTGATACGTAAAGATAATAATCCACAGGATCGATGGCTTGTACGAAACAAACAAGGCGTCTGTACGTAGCATTGTGCAAAATGTTTTTTTTTTCTATGTCTGGAGACATTGTAATTTACTGGTGGACATAAGATCCAATCTAAAATTCCTTGATTCAAATCTATTGGATTTTTGCAATAAGTGGTTGGTGCTCAAATACATATATTTAATTTTAAATTATCTAAAAATATATTTATTATGCATAATGAATCAAAATTCAGGAGTTTTACTAAAGAGTGCTGAGTTTATACTTGCCAAAAATTAGATAAAATAATATAATAATTAATAACAATAATAATACTAATAGTAAGCTTATATATGGCACACACCATAGTGTTGGTTTTAATTATTTTTGAAATGCAGAAAAGTACAGAATAGTAATATTGGAGGTAAAATTTCTAGTTTTTGTAATAATAAATATTGATAATGTATAATAATAACCTTTTTATTCATTACAATAAATTATTTTTCACTTGTTTGTTTTTAGATGGCTATGTAAAGATTTATTGTGTGGACAATTCTGAAGCACAAGAATTTTATGATGATGTAGAAGTACGTACTGAAGAAGAGTTTGAAGGTCGGTATACCTTTATATCTTGTAATTAGAACACGGCATCTTCATCATCATCATTTGTGCCATCACAATACATATGAGCTGAATATGATCGTTGATTCATTTAAAAGTCATGGATTGCCTTCGTTGTGAAACATGCTACTTACAATAACGATGGTATGCTACTGTAAGAATGGTTGATTACAAACATGTAACATCAGTTTTCGTAAGCTTGCGAAACCTCCCTAATAATATGCTTGTGTTTTTAGTACATTTTGATGGTAAAATATTAGATTTTAAAATGCCTATTCCAGAAAGCCTATGAAGTCATTCAGGCGTAATGAACGGTAACCAATGTCTGTTGACAACAGAGAGCGCCACCTGGTGTTGTGACTACATGACTGTGGTATTCTATAAAAACAATAATACATAGAGTAAAAAATATGTATATTGCCCCACGAACACATGCATGTGTTAACCCACAATACACATTGTCCCACAAATGCAAATATTTAGGTATGATTATACTGCTGTTATTGTGAAGCATTAGCAAAAAATACAAGTGGCAGAGCTTATCTAAGTTGGATCGTTGATCCGACCATTTTTGTAGGGACATGCGCCCACCCCCGCACCCCCTAGATATGCCACTGGTCATAAAGGCTTACTGTACATGAAATGTGTCCATCTAGCCATGTCTTAATAGAAAGAGATAAAGGAAAATGAACACATTCAATAAGCTATTGATGTGATGGGGGGAAACTATGGGGTGCAATGGACATTATCTGGGAGAAATGCATTTTCCCCCCCTTTTCCCTGGATGTAATTCCACTATTGCTGAAACAACTAGACACCTATCAACACGAGTATGTGAGCATCCCTCCGGGACCCGGCCTCATGTTTTTCAGCATTTGCAGAGCGCAGAAACATGCTCCACTGTTCTGAAAATAATTCACATCAGTTAAAAATAAAACAAGCAATTCATTTGTTGTGGGAAAAGCCTTTAAATAAACAGTTGTTTAACTTTAATATCACTCCATGTAATTGTTACCGCATGAATATTTAATAAACTTCATTAAAAAATATGCCTAGTAGTCATAATTATGTTGTTAATTTGCATACTCAGGTGCAATTCATTTGTTATATATATACTCGAATACTAAATTGTAATTGTTACTGATGATGAGAACTGGCTTTCTTGAAACATGTGTACTTTAAAATTATAATTAAAGGTTTGCTTCCTGTTCATTAAATGCCTCGTTCTTTTAATCTTGAGTAGACAGTTTGGTAGCATTATTTATATAAAAAAAAAACAAAACAATAATAATAATATAGGAGTTTATACTGCACTTTTTGGGCAATGGATGCAAGGTGTTGGTGATGGTTTTGGTCATTGTATCCATAATTTGGTAAAAGCCGGCACAAAGTGCAACTTCTCTACTCCCTGTTGAGTATATTCCAATTTGCGTGTTTGCAATTTAATGCAGATACAGACATTCAATGCCACATCACAGATACACATTTATACTTCTGGATTGAGAGAGACAAATGTAGGTATTAAAGTGCCTTAGCCAAGGATGCAAGCAAAATTCAGAATTTATTAAATGCAACTGATGCACAAACTAGCGTAAAAAAATAAATATACCGATATATCTGCTTTATGAGTCAATTGCCTTTACAGTTTCAGCACACACAATATGTTGTAACTGTTTTTATTTAATAATTTATATGTTTATATTCTTTTTTAGATGAAGAAGTTTATGATATGTGCTCTTGACAGAATCATTCCCAAAGAAGAATTTACTCATCAAATCACAGAAGTAGAATTAACCTAAAGCAAATGTTTTCCAATCCATAAACTAATGTTTTCCAATCCATAAACTAACTACATTCAGCTGCCATATTCTGCGAGGTGCGATGTCAAAGTTTACAGTTCAATTCATGTAGTATAGTGCCAGATCAGAGTTCAAAGTTCAAATCATCCAGCATTGCGGCCTACCAAAATTTACAGTTACTGCAAGATGGCAACAGGTTAATGGTTTAAGTTCAAACACACCAGCATAGTTGCAGGACAAAGTTCATAGGCTTATACTAGTAGGTGCTAATCACATTTTTACAAATTCTATATGTCAGTGAACTAAAACAAAGGTCATGTACACTAACAGATATGAAATACAGTCAAGCAGTTTATTATAAAACACAAGTTTTCAGGGTTAAAGTTTATGTCATCATGATAAAATATTATTTTTAGAATAGGCTGGCCTGATGTAGAATTAGCATCATTGTGCAATTTGTAGTTGAAATTAACATTTCCATTATAGATTTTTTAAATTATTCTAGTGTTTTATTTTGATCACAGTATTTGATTGATGTGGGACATAAAGTATCTTTTGAAGTAGCATTATGTCAGTTGATATTCTTCCATAGATAAACAGGAAGGTAGTCACTGCATGTGTGCTGATCTCATAGAGCTGTTATAGCAACCAGAGTGCTAAATAGGCGAAGAAGCAATGCAGAGTTGTGTATGTGTACTCAACAAGATAAGCACTGTAGGAAAGCGCCACCTTCAGGCTTAGTATACATACAAGGCTTGCAATCCCAAAACAAGCGTACTGTTGCTAAAATGTTAAACTGAGTCATTAGCATAGAAATGTGGCAGTACTGTATACCTTAATACAGAGAAGCCGTAATACATTTATTTACTCATAACTTTGGCAATAGTAAGTCGATTCCAGTAAATGATATATCATTTTAAAGCTTATGATGTGGAGAATATGAATATTTTAAAAAGTCCATTTTCTTGTTTTGGTGGCTGATGCTTGTTTTGACAAGGCAAGCACCACATAAACATAAGATCTCTGACTAACTATTATTTTATTCATCATTATTATTAATAATAATAAATTATTGAACCAGCCTAGCCAAAAAGAGAATGTCATATTTAAAAATAAAGTACTGAGAAATGAAAATTGAAATTGTGTTTGCTACACCACCACAACGCCCGAGCATCAACATACGGGTAACTTAGCTGTACTCAAAACTTTCATGTTACATTGAGGGAGCCATTGAAAATAATGCTTTAGGCCTATTTTGGTTGGCTGAATCTTGTTGAGTAAAGTACACAAGCACTGCATTTTTGGAATTTCAAAGTCATTGGAGTTAGTGCTTTAATATTCTTATTATAACTCTATCCAGGGTGAATTACAGGATCCTCAGGACTCTGGATAAATCCTACATTAAAATATTCTTTTAGTTTCTGCATGAATCTATGGCAGCCATCTTGTTGAGTAATAGATACACAGCTCTGCATTTTCGGAACCTCGAATGCGTTTTAGTTAGTGCTCTAATATTCTTATTATACTCTATTGCTGAAGATGCTTGTGAGGATAAATCCTAGATTAAAATATTCTTTTAGTTTCTGCATGAATCTATGGCAGCCATCTTGTTGAGTAATAGATACACAGCTCTGCATTTTCGGAATATCGAATGCGTTTTAGTTAGTGCTCTAATATTCTTATTATACTCTATTGCTGAAGATGCTTGTGAGGATAAATCCTACATTAAAATATTCTTTTATTTTGTGCATGATGATGCTGTTTGATGGTACACATTCAGCATAGTAGGCTTCATAAAGAGTATATATAGTTAAGTATGTAAAATAATTTATACAACTCATTTCACATAATAAACATATTTCAAATTTACAATAGTAGTTGCCAAAGGTTGCTTGTTAGCAATGTAACTTTCCTTATATTACCTACCAAACAATATTTGAATGAAATGTAAAATGTATGATGATAAAAAGTATTATTTCATTGTTGTTATATCATCAAAATTCATCCCAGTCCCATTATTATTTCCTCTTAAATACACCATAGTATGATCAGCTTCTACTTTTTGAATATTTAGTCCATGGCTGTAGGGGAGGTGGCGTCAAATTTAGGTTAAATACTACTAAAAAAATGACCATGAAGATTTCATTGGAATAGGGATTTAGTTCCAGGATTCTCAACTGTCCGCCTTCCCCAGCCTACACCCCAGATGTAAGCATTGTAAACATGTTGATGCTAAGAGGATACATGTTTGAGTGATTAATTCATTAGCTTTTGTTTAGAATAACATAGAAAATACTGTACCGCTAATTGTTATAATGTCTTGTTCGTTAATGCTTATTTTTATTAGTCACATATTCATCTTTGTTTAACCAATGCTGCTTTAATATAAGTATAGTATACTGTAAATGCATCCTAGATATTGTGTGAATATATACATTTTTATACTAATATAGTAATTTGCTATTTAACACAAATTTGATAATGAGTAGAGGAATCATAATCAAATGTCTTCAAAATTATTGTGTGTGGGTGGGGTTGAATAAGATAACATAAGTGTGGGCACAAGTTTGTCAATGTGGTCGCTTGTGAATCCAGGTGTGTGATGCTCTTCGTATATAAGAATTTATAATAAAATAAAATTAATCATAAATCAAATAGATATATACTGCATATGCTATATAGTTGGTTGACTATTTTTAATATAGCATATTTTAAATTTTTGCATTCCAGTTCCAAGTGCCAATTCATAAATCATACAATCTATTGTAGTCATCATTGTTTCTTTTAAAGTTTGTTCCACTTAATACCAAATAATAGTATTTCAAAAGTGTTAACAGACAAAAACAATATTGTTTGATGTTAATGTTGTTTGATGTTATTATAGATTGCACATCTTTTTTATGCTTGTAATGCTAAATGTGTATAATCTGATTTATATGACTATGAATTTTATGTATATTTATTAATAAAATTAATTTTTCAATAGATTTAATGCATTTCCATATATATTTTGCATGTGGATTATCTATGATATATGTATTCTGACAAATGACCGACAGGGTGCTTAAGTCCCCATGCCCCCACTAGTACTACAACTGGTTGTACAACAGAATATGGCAAATAAATACTGCGTACAAATAATATTATAATTTTTTGTCTTTATGAAAAGAGTTGATTTAGGATTCCTTTGACCTCGTTCCTGAACCCATTCCAAAATCAATCATTTATCATGACATTCCACCCCTAATTGCTTATCAATACCTCTGTAATTTAAAACTCTGCAGAATGTATGATACTGAGACATGTTGTGTTCTTTGGAGCAATGGTAATAAATGTACTATCCCTCCAGAAATGTGTACTTTGTTGCATTTAGTAAACCTATCTGATAATTACTGGTAAGTGTCTTGAGCTCTGACATCATAAAGCAACTCATTACCTGTTTGGTTTTTTTTTATCTATAAAATATGCATGTTATGTTTATTTCAGTTATTGAATTAAGCAAATTTAAGCTATAGTGACTTTCATAAATATATTCCTATGCTTGTCCTGTTTTATTCATATCTATAGTGTTAGTTTAAATTGGATATTTTAATATATAAATGTTGAAACTTTTTTTCTATGTAACGTACATACAAATAAGACAGTCATTACTATGCACTTTATCAACAAAGATAAATATGTATGATATACATTTTTACTTTAGGTATTTTTAATCTAATAAATTAATTAAATTGCATCATTGTTACATTTTTTTCTGTGTTTTTTACCAAAGAAAATTTTATCTTTTGGCCTACATTTTATCAGTGTTTAATAGGCTCATACATATTTTATTTGTTTATTTTTCTGAACAGTGTACCCTGGCCCTGGGGGTGTTTTATTTTTCTGCATTCTCATGAATTTAACCCAGGACATTGAGATTTGCAAAGCAAACATACTGTATTACCACCAAGCTATAGTTCCACATATTTTATTTTCTTTGTCATTTTGCTGTTTAAATAATTTAAAAAATTATGTTACCATAATTTTTGAATTGAGGTAGCGCCTTTCTAGATTTCACCTCAACTATTTTGAGAGAGCAGCTTAGCTCAGTCAGCTAATCTGGTGTAGCCACTATGTATGCGCTGAACTGTGGAGATCTCTGGTGCCTGTTCAATTCACATCGCTGCCTCTCCTTGTGGTTCAGCTGGCGGGCTGAAATACAAGTTACAATAGTGTACCGTCTTTCGGATATGATGTTTAACTGTTGGTCCCATGTGCATTTGTGGTCCATGTGCACGTTAAAGAACGCAGTACTCTCTTCGGAAAAGAGTAGGGGATTGTCTCCCGGTGTACTGCCCAATCACCACCAGAAGGACTCCGTTAGAAATAAGACTTCTGATGAACTTTCGCAGGCTATCCTTGGCGTTTACACCAAATAAATCCAACCTTATTCTATTTTAAATTACTATTAGTAACAACAAATATGCAAACAAACTTGTAAATGAGACTACTCGCTAGCACAACTGGAGTACATGTTCTTAGAGAGTGCACGTGAGTAAAAGTAATTCTTTAAAACACAGGTGGGCAAAGTAGTTTCTAATTCCACATTTGAATTGCTTAATTTGTATATTTAAGTAATTATCTTGAAATAAAAATGTGAATAACATATAATTTTCTCGAAATAATAATATATTTGACTGCAAGAATATTAACAACTACAAACTTGTATTTACCGGAAGGTGTTCGTGACAGTTATTCAAAACTGCTTCCAAGATAAACAATTAAAGGACTTGAGACTAGCAGTTACGGTACCTTTGACAAGGTTCTACACGTACAAATACACTCTTATTGTGATAACATTGTGAAAACTCCTAAAAACTTTTAAACATTCAATTGCTTTGGGGCGGATATATGACATTTTTTGGTCAAGTGCGGAAAGAATCATGAAACTTTGTTCAAGGGGTTTTTGTGTATGCCGATTTCAAAAATTTCGGAATCCACGATGTTACGCCAACCGTTCCTGCCGAAAATGTGGAAAATCAAAATGGCCGCCAAAAACACAATTTTGGCAGTTTAAAGGCTCTAAGTGCCCATATTACCATGAACTTTGTGTCAATACTTATGTTCTTTAGTTCAAGAAATCCAATAAAAGATTATCAAAAAACAATAACGTACATTTTCATCGTGAAAATGCAAAAATAAATAAAATATTCAAAATGACCGCCAAAAAACAATTTTGGCAGTTTGAAAGCTCTAAGTGTCCATATTACCATGATCTTGGTGTCAGTTGCCTATGAATCCAATAGAACATAATTAAATACCATAAAATATCTTCATTGTATGTCATGAATTCTTAGTTGACGTATTTCCGAGCGGTAAGGTAATGATTTGGAATCCCTTTTTGACATATAAAATACAAACACAGTTCACAATGTTGTAACACAACTCTCAAATAAACTTTTATCTGTATAAACTTCAACAACAATCCGGTATCAAAATAGCACAACATTCACATAAACATGTGTTACAGAAAGAGCTCCTCGAAATACAAGCTCTCACCATATATACATTAGCCCTAGAACTCTCATTCAAGAGCATTCTATGTTGCCTAAGTCGGAAGTTCCTCATTGGTCACATTACATCATAATTAACCAATAGGCAATTGCTTTTAGTATCAATATCTAGAACCTTTCACATAGTCTC
Source organism: Anneissia japonica (assembly GCF_011630105.1). Lineage (NCBI taxonomy): Eukaryota > Metazoa > Echinodermata > Crinoidea > Comatulida > Comatulidae > Anneissia > Anneissia japonica. The sequence goes on from NW_022705221.1 coordinate 35,904, forward strand.
TTATGTTCCTATAATTACCAATGTGGTTTACAGTGTTTGGCCAAATAAATGCAATTCTAGAATGTTCTATGTAATAAATATGTTACAATAAGGAAAGGAATGGTAATTTATTACATGTAAAAATACAAAATTAAATTTGACATTCAAAATTTCCGCCAAAAAAAAAACGTGTTTTGCTATTAAAACGAATGCCCTTAGTACCATGATCTTGGTGTCAATACCCATGTATTCTTAGCTCAATGAATCCAATAGAATGTATACAGTATATCAACTACAATAATATTTTATTGTAAAAATAAACTATAAATTCAAAATCCAAAACAAGTTTTAGGTACTTAAAACGTTTGAAAATAAAAATGGCCCCTAAACAGGGGGCTATAGGTTCATCGATTGCATTGATCTTGTTTATCAACATCTGCTTTATATTACGTATTCCGGTGCACTAAACCCGAGGCCGAGGTGGGTGAGAACTCTCAAGTATAGCAGCCGTCTCCGACCAATTGTTACCTATACATTTCAGGTAACCCTGTTAAGACTCCTTGTCGGAGAAAAAAAAGATAAATTAAAAAAAAAAAACAAAAAAAAAACCACTGCCATAGTGCTTTACTGAACTGAATGTAACAGATACAGATGGATATATACAAATGGTCCTTAATCCTAACTCTCACTCTAAACATGCAATTATGTCGAGGTGGGTGGGAACTCTCAAGCAAGCAGCCGTCTCCAATCTTGCCAGCTATACTTGGATTTCTTGCAGAAGAAATGGCACTCACAGCTGCCATAAACCGTGCAGCACCACTCAACTTAACTAGACTAAAATTTGACAGATAGAGTTAGATCCACAAATTTCAATGGTTCTTATTCCCACACTGAGTGTTACTGAGGATCTAACTTTTAGACACAAATTCAGTTAAATTTTAGTCAGACGTCCCAGCCGAGCCATAACTGTAAGAAGCAGGGACTAACGCTTTCCACTTATAATTAGCCAAACATTTCAGCTGAACCCTGTACCCATTTTAGTTCACCATGTACCCATTTTAGTTTATATTACAATTGGTTTGAAACTAAAGGAATGGCCAGAATGCGTCATCATTTCCTATATCAGACCTCTCCTCTGGCTGCTTCTCTCAAAGAACTTTATGTATTTTTTGTAAACCCCCTTGTACAGTAGTATCTGCATAAAGCTGTAGTCGGGTAGGAACAGGGGGTTCCCATGCACCCCCAGGATATATTTTTAACTAACATTTTTGTAATCCTCCAAGTGTCTCATGAAAGAATTTTGATGTTCCCATAAAAAAAATGTCCCATGGGGTTGTTTGGTGGCCATATTGGATTTTCAACAAAAATCATTAACTTTTATAATTCATTGACTAAAAATCATATAAATTTAAATTAACCTCTAAATGTATATAGTAAGCAGTGCTTATGTTCTTAATAAAAAAAATAGACTTCGCATTTACATTTGACGGCCATTTTGGCGGCCATCTTGGATTTTGAATGAAAATCATTGATTTGTATATTTTAATAACTAAAAATCATATTTAATCAATTGAACCTCTAAATTATAACAGTAAGCAATGTTTATGCTCCAAATATAAAACACTGACTTCCCAAAGCATATGGCGGCCATATCGGCAGCCATTTTGGTGGCCATCTTGGATTTTCAATGAAAATAATTAATTTGTATAATTTATTAACTAAAATTCGTAAAAAAATCAAGTGAACCTCTAAATGTATATAGTAAGAGGTGTTTAAGTTCAATACAAAACCTTGACTTCGCAATACATTTGGCGGCCATTTTGGTGGTCATCTTGGATAAAAAAACGAAAAAAACATTAATTTGTATACCGTAATTTATTAACTAAAAATCACATTAAAATCAAATGTATACAGTAGGCATTGTTTTATATTCTAAATACAAAATTGACTTACCAATACATTTGGCGGCCATATTGCCGGCCATTTTGAATGTTCAATGAAAATTGATTATTGGTATAACATTTGACCTCTATATCATACACAAAATAAGTATGTTTTTAGAGTAATGTCATTATGAATTATTATTATCATTATTATTATAATGTCATTAAGAATTGATTGAGAGTGCAGTACACTACACTCTCCCCCAACTAACTTTGAACTACAAATTCGGACGGTCTGGGGGGCCTTAACTATTCGTGAGGATCTTCGCAATAGGGGCTTTTGAGCTGGTAGGACTATTTGATCTTTATCAACCGGTTCATTTACTCCGGGGTTTTCGACCACAATTGGAGTTTCAGAGAGTGTGGAAGTTTGCGTTGGCAAAGGTTAAGGGTGTGTTACCACATGTGAATCCCGCTGCTTCTCATGAACTTGGAGTATACCCACTTAAGTCATTGACAGGAACACTAGCCAATAGATGGTCGGCATGACAATAGCGTAGGGATCCCGCAACCCGCACCAAATAGGTAAGAGGACCCAATTCTCCTAATTAAACATCCCTTTTAGTAGAGTCATTTTCATGAGATCCGTGACTAATTTTCTCGATGGATTTTGCAAGTTGGACCAATTTAGATAAAATATAGCTCCTATATACCTCCCAGATATGGAAGGGGGGGCGGGAGTCCCGTTTGGGGGAATTTTTCAAAATGGCCGCCTGTTGATTTGGACACTTGTATCTCGATAACCACTGGTCAGAGAGACTTGATTTTGGTCTCAAATTGTTTACAATATGCATGTTCCTATTACAACATTTGTTGTAATACAACTTTTTATCACAAGTGGCGGGAAATGCGATTTTTGAAAGTTTGACCTTGTATTGTCATATCTCGGTAACTACTGGTCACAGAGACTCACAATTGATTTAGAAAAATAAGTTAGAATACCAAGTTTGACTCTGATAGCTATTACCAATCTCGAGTTATAAGCTTCCAAATTTCCAAAGAAGTAAATTGCGTTTGCACATCTTGAAGAACCACGCCCCATATTTTGAGGAGTCAATATCTCGAAAACTACGTCATATCCTATGAGGCTATTTTTTTTTTTGTTGGTTTGGCATACAGTGGATCATTTTTTTGGAGTTTCATCAAAATCTGAGACGGTCATATAGGAATTCCTTTATAATCTGGTTGAATTCACATGGAATGACCCTACAATAGGTCAAAGGTCAGAATGTATCGTTTCCGGTCACTATTTGAATATTTTTTTCATTAGGACGAATATAAACATGAATCTCCTGAACAATTTTCAATCAATTGTGAGTCTCTATGACCAGTAGTTACTGAGATATGACATTACAAGGTCAAAGGTCAAACAAAATATATCCTGGGGGTGCATGGGTACCACCCGTTCCTACTAGACTCGGGGTGGAATGTCGTAGCCTTGGACACCGCCCTCTGTTATGTTGAATACCGATGTTTGATACAAGAATGCTTGAGTGTGGAAGTAAAGCATGCGAGTAAATAATAATAATAATAATAATAATAATAATAATAATAATAATAATAATAATAATAATAATAATATACATTTATAATGCGCCAATTCAAAGGTTTATCAAACGTTAAACCGTAAACGTTATACCGTAGTCAGTTGTATACGTTATTAACCGTTGTAACTTGAGTAAACAGACACTCCTTAAACATCACATTGACCTGGTGTGTTTTTATGTCTGTTTTAACTTTTAAGTGATTTTTAAAAGTTTTAATTTTTAAAATTTTAATTTTGTTTATGTATAATTTTTTTTATAAAATTCTTAAATTATTATATCTTTTTAACTCTTTTCTTATTTCTATTTTACTGCTAGCTTCAGAGTGATAAATAGTGTTTTAATCTTTTTATTGCTGCCAATTTCATCTGTTTTTATTCATTTTATGTCTTTTAAACTGTTTTTTTTTCTCCGTCATCATGATAAAATATGCAATTATATTTCTGTGTTTGCAAGGACCCTATAGAAATAAATTGCGAGCTTCACAGTCAGCGTTCGACTGTTTTGTGGTTAAACAGTTTGGTCTTGTCGGCAAACATCTCTGAATGTGTTTCTAGTATGTCATATTGTAAATCATTTAGAGACATCTTTTTTCATACAACTATATGGATCTTTCTTTGATGAACTATGTTTGATACGATTTCATAACATCATGTTCCTATATATTTGAGAACTGTATTATTACCTATTTGTGTTTCCAGTGCATAAGCAGCAACTAAATTTGAATTTCATTTAGTATGATTTACCAGCTGCTACCAACGAGCTATTGCATAGCTTAAAATTGGCTCCATTATGTTTAAGCCCTCGAGCTGTATGTTGAACGTAGAGAGACTGTGGCCACGGATCCGAATGATACTGTGCGGACCTCTGGGAATGTTACAAACAAATCCATATTCAATAAATGAAAGTAAAGACCGAGGATCTCGACTCATTGAAAATGGAGACTAATGAAATTTAAAATAATTGAGTTAAAATTTACAAGTACAATATTAAATATTATTGCAGTTGATTGAGTATAAATGAATGGTGATGATTTACAATAAAGTGGACACTGCTCAAATTAAAAACAGATGAGGTGATTATATAAATATATAGTACGTTTACTATAACTATACAATGACAGTTAACACATGTTATTGTTGATGGTGACAATGTTAATAATCGTGATGATAATCCGTACTCAAGAAATGGCAGTAAGAACTCGATTTATTGTAAGTAGGCAAAGAATGCTGAAATTTAAAATAAGTAAGTTAAAATATACTAAATCAAATATTACATAATATTGTCGTTGGTTTTTAACATAAAGGGTGATGATTGATAGTAATACGTCTATATTTACTCTGTTCATTTACGCCATGGAAGAAGGCAATCAAGTCCATATTAAAGATATGAAGGTGACCGAGGAACTCGACTTATTAAAATGGAGACTACTGGAATTAAAAATAGGTGAGGCGAATTTTTAAAGTAAATACAATAATATATTGTATTGTTGATGGTGATGATGATGATGTTGATAATTATGATGATGATTTTGACGATGGTAATATTGATGATGATGATAATGATATATCTCTATATTTTACTTTATATTTATTAACAGCATAGAAGACGAAAAACAGACCTACAATTTTGTTATGGTAGTAAATGCCTTACATTTACAATTATACTTATCTGTTTTGTCCATTTAAATATTACTTATTATTTTTTGTGAACTTAGATTTTGCAAATTCTTTTGACCCTTCTAAAGATTGGACTTCATCCTGATATATCTGGCAACTTACATTTTCAGAAAAAAATTAATTACATCTGTGTAGGGTAATTAGTGGAAGATGTTTTATGATGGAGTTAATTAATAAGAATAAAATGTAATGCATTATAGATAATTATATAAACTTTCACTTTTTATCAAATAATGCAAGGTGTCCAACAGTAATACGCATGTGAAACCTGCACTACCAGGTATGGATTTAAGTTGAAAGAAACAATCAGATAAAATGCCCAGTGAAGGGCGCAGACTCTCAACTTTTTGATCAGGACGCCAATGGTCACATTTTCAAGACCACTGGTCTTGAAAACGGTACATCAATTTTATGAGGTTTTCTTAAATTATATCTAGGTGAATTACAGATATTAAGCAGTATATTAGAAATTGATGAACGTAATAGTCCGTTGACATATTTAAACATAAAAGAGAAAATTTGGATTTTGTGAAGATCATAAATGGGCCTATTAAGAATATTATTTAATTTATTGAATAAAGGTTCGGATGGAGAATAAAAGGGGAAATTATTATACAAATTATACGTTTCTGTAACTTAAGTAATTTATCAAGATTGGTCGGATAGTCGGCTGCCCATACAATATTGCAATAATGTAAATTTAATAAGGTCTAATAAGAAAAAGTATTTGAGTTTAATAATAGCACCTATCGATTTTAATATTTTATATACAATATATTTATGATGACTAGTCCATAATACGTTTTCATGAACACCTAGAAAAAATTTTTCATATTTCCTTTCAATCGTAATCTCATTGAGGTAAATGTTACAATTATCTTTATCTAGCTTTATCTATTTTTTTGACGGCTATGACATAAAACATAATTTGTTTTTGTAGTCCTTGAAAAGCCTTTGATAGATCCAGAAAAATTCTTAACATGTATTATCAAAAGAATTATACACGGAATTAATTAAATCAAGAATTGTATGGTTGGTAGTGTTGTTTTCGAAAGCCAAATTGACGATCGGTTAAAATATTATTAATAGTAAGATATTTATAAAGCCTAGATAATGAAAGATTGTCATATCCAGATCCCTTTTCTGAATCAAGGCAATTTATAAGTCCATTACTTCGGGTTCACTGATACACGTTTGAAAAAAGTGTTGGGTGGTGGAGTGGGGAAAAAAGAAATAGGATCTGTAATGCAAAAGTATAAAATTACTAACTGTGGATCCTATTACAGAAAAATAAGAATTAAAATTGTTCACACATGTCATCAGAATAAAGGACATAGTTGTCCCCAACTTTGAGTGATTTAATGTTATTTCTTTTTTGGGGGTTTATTACTGAATTTATTACTTTCCAAATACCATTAGGATTTGATTTAAGTTGGTCAAGTCGATTAGTGTAGTTTTTTTAAGAGTATGAACATAAATTTTAAAAAAATTGTTATATTTTTTATAAGTTAGTTCATCAATGGGATCACGAGTTTTAAGATTTTTTTTGTATAATTTATGTTTGCGCTCACTGCATTTAAGAACGGACTTGGTCATCCAGGGCTGTTTAAACAGACTTTTCTTTTTATGTTTCGTATTACACAAATGATTATTATAAACGGTAGAAAACCTTTCAATAAATAGATCGAAGGAAGTGCAAGGATTACAGTTATTCATATTAGACTAGTCTTCATTTGTTAACATGACATAAAGCATTAATATCGTTTATAAAATAAGAAGGTTTATCACATTCTAATTTATAGTCAGTTATATGAAAGACGGGACGATGGTCCAATACATCAGTTATAAGTAGGCTTACACCAGATTTTATCACGGTATTAATTTGATTTGTATAGAAATGGTCTATTAGGGTTGCACTGCTGGTTGTAATCCGAGTTGACTTTGATATGGTAGGAAATAATGAATTGGAAATAATTACGTTAAAGTAATTATTGGTGAGATTGTGTTTACCTAATTTCATTAGATCTACATTAAAATCTTTTTTTTTTTGAAGAATTTAATTTAATTAAATACATTGTTATTGAAAATAATCTTATATCTGAATCTGGAGGTTTATATCTAATGCCAATTCTTTTATTTATTTTTTTGTCTATGAGCAATAATTTCGATAAAAAGGGAATTGCATAAATTTTTAGGCAATGTTAAATCGTCTATTAATTTTATATTTAGATTGTTTCGAACAAATAGCCGGCCCAACACCACCACCTTCTCTGTTATCATGCCTATTGTTATAATAGAAGTTAAAGTTTTCAAGGAATTGTGACGGTTTGCTCTCACTAAGCCATGTTTCAGACAAGCCAATAACTGAAAATAGAAAATTTTAAGAATGTATTAAATTTTCGAGTTTGTTTTGTTGGAGACACTTCTAATATTTAAATGTAAGAGAGATAAGCTATATTATTAATATTTAAATTTGAAACTTTAGAATTAAAATCAGATCAACATAGCTGCATTCATCAAGAGCGTTAGCTTTGCAAGTTAAGTAATTAGCTAGTGGATCATCATGTTCATCAAAGTTATCGTCATCATTAATAAGTTGATTAAAAACAAGTTTAGGCATGTTACTGTAATTTAGTGGGCCATCGTGGTGTTCATCAGTGTCCGTTTCATGAAATGGTACATTATTTAAAATATTTTGATCAGACATTATTAAAAATCAGCCAGTTATAGTACTAACAACAGGTTACACATGGTATATAGGTACAGAACATAAAATTAAATAAATAAAGTAAATAAATATTAAAAGAGCCAAAAAGTACACGGCACAAAAAACAAAAAACATTACAAAAATAAAATCGTAAAGGTGAGCCTTACCACTAACTTATGTTTACTGTATGTCTCCTGGGACTCCATGTGACTTCAAGAATCTGCAGTAATAATGTGAGGACTTTTCTGAAACTCTAGAAATGGCTGATTTCATTAATCAGAGACGGTAGGCCATTGATATTGTTAATACCTTAAATATTTGGCTAAAGTACATAGTATCTCTCAACTAGAAGCACTGATTAGAATGTGAAAACGGAAAACCATCAACGTAGGCCTAAGCCTTTGGTGGTTTGAACGTACCATCCTAATTCGCTAAAAACACAAAAAAAAAAAAAAAAAAAAAAAAAAACCAAAAAAAAAATAGCTTAGCAAATCACGGATAATTACTACCGGTATTTTCTGGAGTCTAATCCATCTACTAAGGATATTTCAGCTTTTTAAGTTTCAGAAAAAATGCTCATGACAATACAAAATTTAGGAATATCGTATGTTAAAGAGAATTGTAGGCTAATTATCATGTAATTATTAGCTGTGTCTGGCCACCAGCTAAACCCTAGCAGATAGGCAGGCTTATGCCTGGGCCTAGCTAGCATTAGACAGAGGCTGTAGGCTTTTCTAGGTTAGAACTCATGATACGATATTGTCATCATTGATGACATTATCGTATCGTATGGTGTTCATCGCAGCCGACTGTCGACATAACGACTATCTAACTTTCCACAAAACATGAGGCTTGTTATAACGTGTTATCGTTATAATACATTTTAATAATGTCGTGTGTAAAATCTAAGAATGCACCGCGTGGGTCGCTTTCTTTGTTATGCAGTAGTAGTATACGTAGAAGAGTGACGGCAGCAATCTAAGCCTAGCCTACCCAGGTAACAAGCCCATAAGGTACCCATATGCAGATCTATCGGGGTACCATATGTGCAATCCTTGAGGAAACCTCCGGATTCTGCACCCATATGGGACCCATATTTTCCATGTGGGACCCATATGATTTAGCCCACATAGCCCAGATATAACACATTTTGGGCCCACATGGAACCCACATTAATTTGTATGTGGTGGCATATAGGTTTCCCATATGGGACCTATATTTTCTGACCCATATGGGTACCATATGTGCTATCCTTGAGGAAAGGAAAGTTTTTTTTTTAAATCTGCGCTAACCATAACACAGTGAGTGGTTAGTAATCGGTCCGCAAAGTTCGAACCACCAATCAAAACTATGCCATGACTGAAGCCTTAATTTGCATACATCACACTATAAGAGTTTGAGATGGGAATGCATATGGTTTTA
>NW_022705221.1:45449-105238 GCF_011630105.1 Anneissia japonica
AATATAGGCTGTTTTATCAAAAAAGAATAAAGGTGACAGAGAGCAAATGAGAAATACTTATAAAACTGTAAAATGATTGGTCTATTTATCTATGCATACTGAGTATCTACAATAATAAAGAACCAAGGGTGTTAATTGCAGAGACTAGTCAAATAAACTATCCATTGTATTGGCCAGCACTACACAGAAAAGATGGTTATTTCAAAGAAATGGATCATATATATACCTACTCATTGCCATCGCCAGATCAAGATATTGGCACGAGAGAATGTGGCATGCACATACATAGTGTAAACGTCTAATCATGTCGTATGTAGGCCTGATAATATTGAAGGATTACTAAATATGTTTAGAATTCAAGACACGTTTACTTGTATTTCCAGGAGTGTAATTTTATGTTATTTTTTTTTAAGTGACAAAAGATATACATAAGAGAAAGCAAAAAAAGACTCAGAGATATATTTGTAGAGCATTTGCGCTCCATCACCCTCAACGCACCAGTCTTCTTATAGCTCTACACTTCAACGATAATCATATGACGTTAAAATGCATAGAAGGTCTAACTGGTATTGAGCATTGCAACTCATCTGAACTAATCCTAACGGTTAGAAGAACGTATTATTTATCAACCAGGTAGGCCTACTCTGAAGTCACATTGACTTTACGTCTCATTCATTGCCTTCAGATATTGAATAGCCTTATCTAATAATTTACATGGATATTATTATTAGCATTTAATTTATTATTCTTATTATAAGCAGTGTCTATTTGCTTCATATTATTTTGTATGTATTTTTTTTTTATCTTTTGTTAGGTAGGCCTAAGTAAACTTATCCTCGCAATAGGCGTGTTATCACTTTCATCAGCTGTCTTAAGTTCTATTTTTACCAATATTGGATTTCTGCCCAGTTGTCTTTGCAAGAATATTATTCCTAAATGACTGAAGTTGAATTAGAAGCCTGTTCCGCGACGAGGGGAAGTAGTCGTGGTCGGGCGTCGCTCAAAACCATAGAAAGTGGTCCAAGGGCGAAGCCCCGAAAATATGACAATTAAGGTGTTACAGTGGCTTATATAGTGGCAACTAATTGATTTTGTTTAAATGTATGAATTTAATATTTATTGCTTACATTTATATGATTATGAATATTCATTGATACATTTTAAAACTATATTTGATGTTTAATGAAAAAAAAATGAAAATTGTGTATAAATTTTATTAAGACAAAATATTATGAGAAGTGTGTATGAATTTTAATAAGACACATAAATATGTAATGAGAATAAAAATACTGTTTATATACCATTGTCTCAATTGGCACTATTGTTATTGTAACGTACATTTTATACAGTATAAACTTATGAAAGGAGACAATTTCACTTTGCTAGTGTTTCAGCTAGTTAATTATACAGTGCACCCTCTTTAGAGAACTTTCTAAGTCATTAACACGCAAAAAATATACAACACATTGTTGCCATGAAAGACAGCAATAAATTATGTTAATAAAACAAATACTACAGTACTTGACTTACAAGAAAAAGAAATAAATAAAACGTGTATAGTCAGCAGCACCAAAAGAAGAGCAAACAAGGTCCCTATAGGCACTCAGACCACTGATGTGATAAATTAAATAAAGTGTCTTCTGCATTGAACGAATATATATTTTTTCATCTGGAGAGGTTTTTATTGCCGATGGATGTGCTGTCTTTTGTCGGGTGTCTAGAGCTGGGTCCCTCCTGTTCCTTACTCGAGACGACGTCGTTGTCTTTCGCAGTGCATGGTAGTAGAGGACTAACGGAGTACTTATACTGATCTGCACATGCACTTTTGGAACTGTTTTTAGTTTAAGTACCATATTTTAAGTCAAAATTATTTACTGCTTGTTTATCTTTTCTTGATGTAAAGCGCATTACAACTTGTTGTTGCGGAATGCACTACAGAAGAATGGAATTATTATTTATATTATTATAAACCCTCCTGCCCTGTCACTCTACCCCTCTGAGCCCCTACATTCCATTCATAAAATATTTTCCTCCACAGAATATTGGCTAATATTTGTTTTAAAACCTAAAAGGTCATACGTTCCAGGGGCTTCGCCTACCGCACACCTTACACCTTGTCACTTAAAACACAAACCCAGTAAAAGGCTCGGGCACCAGGGTATAAACAACAGGAAAAAATCCATCTATTTCCAATTCTCTAATGGTTAAAATTTGACAACTAAACATTTAAAAAGGCTGTAGCTATATGGTGACGACATAAATAATAATAATTGTCGACTAATGCGCTTTACATTATTACCCCCTGTCACTGGATCAAGGACATGGAACGCAACACTCATGCCCCATAATGTTGCAGCTGTAATCAGCGCATGGTTGGTTGTGTTTGAACCTACCAGGTACCCACTTGTAGTCCTGGGTGGAAAGAGACAACCGTAGATAAAGTGCCTTGCCCAAGGACACAAGCGACTTGCACAGCAAGAGTTTCGAGCCACAACCGAAGCGCCACGGGCACCTTTGCATCTCCAGAGTCCATAGTCGTTTTCAGCAGTACTGTACTTGGTTTACTGTCTAACATATAAATATATATCCATTTTATTTTATTACACTATCACTGACTGCATTTCTATTACACTTGTATAAATTTATCTAATATATAACTCTATAAAACTCAATATTTAACACTTCAAGATACAGACAAACCTGGCTGCTATCAAATTATGAAAGTCTTCAAAACTAATTAACTACTGTATAATCATTAAACATTATATATGTATTCAGTCTTAACTGAAGACACTAGAGGGCAGCAAACCATTGCCTAAAGCAGTGGAGATTGATAGGAAAGAAGAATCCATTACTGTATGGTATATAGGCCTACATTTTGATTTGTCAAACATTGACAAACAGCCACTTACAATCTGCTGGTCTAGGAGAAGTGGCTACAAGGTAATCCCACCTCCCTTTCTATAGTGGTACACTAGTACAGGTCTCTCTTTCCTTAAAGACCCCTCCAAATAAAGACCACCTTCAATTACAGACCACTTTTCTGCGGTCCCAAATTAACAACTGTCTTTTTTCTTTACTATTCTAATTAGAAACCAAAGTCCTAGAAGTGGCCTTTAATTTGAGGGAGACCTGTAATTGACCTAGTCAATATTACCATATAGTCATATAGAATACAAAGAAATAATAGTGAATTACAGCCTTGGTTAAGAGAGTGGCTCTAATAGACTACATCACTGGTTATCAAGGCTACTTGGAATGAATGGTAAGTGTATGTCCAACACGAATAATAATTTTTAATGGTGTCAACTTGAAGGCATTAAGCCATGCCATATCCCTGACTTCCACAACGAAGAGCAACAAGCAGGCGATCCTTCAGCTCTTCTTTACTCTTGTATTCTGGTAGCTTCAACATGTTCACACTAAAGCAAAAAAAAATAATTTCATGAAATGAAAACAAGGGATACCACATTATCACGATAAGAATATAGCAGACAACAAACAAAAACTAAATAAGACCAATTTTATTTTTTTTTTATGATTGCAGATTACTAAAATGTTATAGAGACATTATAGACTAAGCTTGATGACCATACTCAATAAAACAATAAAAAATACAAATAATACATGAGACATTCATGATTTTGGAGATGGTCCTTTATAGATGAATCGTAATAGAGGAAGCTATTACCATGTGCTTGTGGTAGGAAGGACGTTAAACTGATAGTTCATAGCAGAGATGTTGAATTTAGTAATTCCACTCCCTCCGATGAGATGTGAAAATCCACCATGCGGTACACGTGAGCTGAAAGGAAATTAAATGATCTTAAGAAGTAAGCATATCCAAGGAAAATTGTTGATTAATAGTTGATTTATACCTGAATTGCATCAAATTTACAATTAAAAATTCCATAAACTAAAAAGACCAAGCAATAAAAAATAACTCAATAATTCAATACCCACAAAATACAATTTGGATTACAATTTTCAGATACAAAGTTATTAATAATAATTAAATATAATAAAACGAAGTACAAATGAAGACACAAAAAAAAAAGAAGAGAAATATTAAAATTGGGGTAAAAGGAATACAAAGCATGAAAGAACATAAAAATGTGTGAAAATACACAAAATAAGATTAACTTAAAAAAAAATTGCAGACCACACAAATGGTACAAATACTTTTCACATTTTATTTCAGTTGATTGACATGTACACATTTAATTAATATTAAAAATAAAAACAAACTGTGACATAGGAGAGTGCTGTTTTTGCCATTAATACTCACTCAGTAGGTTCCCAAATATTTGCAAAAAATATTCAAAAGTGATTCGGGTAGGAAGGGAAAAAACAATCTCCTCTTAACTAGCCTGGTGTAATAACCACTACCTTTTTGAGCTTGCGATTAGTGACCAGCGGTGAATTTGATCCCCAAATAGCAGTGGGTACTGCAATGCTATTCAGTACAATAATACATCAGGTGGGCAAAAACATCACTCCTAGGATATTTCCCTGGTGCAAATTGTAACATGTACTGTAGTATTTATGACCATAAATGATTGCCAAAAATTACATATGTGGCAAAGACAAGTCAAACCAGTCACTGGTCGCAAAAATTGATTCTTAGTTATTAATACAGGGTAACAGTAAAAGGGTGATGTAAAATGGTCGAAGACATTTCCGTATGAATTACAAGTGTTCAAACATTTTCTTCTATGTACCATGACGTCGGCGCTCATGGTTTTCCACAACACTCAGTTTTTTGTTTTTCTCAGCAATCTTGCTCTTTCACTTCTTGCTGACTTGCTGTAAACTGCTCAGCCATCCATTTGCTAATGTTATTCAAGTAAGTCAACCGTTGCCTTCCTCTGCTTCTCTTTCCTTGATGCACCCCGTAAAGGTTAGATTTTTCCAGACCTTCCTTCCTCATGTTCCAAAAACTCAAGCTGTCTCTTTCTGATCATCGGCATCACTCTCATTACAGTTCCTAATTTCTTTAAAACGTCCTCATTTGTAACATGCTCTGTCCATGATACTCTCAACATTCGTCGATAAAACCACATTTCAGCTGCTTCAAGTCTTTTCTTCATCTGTGCTGATATTGTCCAGCACTCGCTACTGTATAAAAGACTAGTCACTACATAACAGGCTAATACTCTCTTCTTTGTTTCTATTGCTAGCTTTCAATCCTTCAAAATTTTAGCCAATTTCTGAAATGCATCTTTAGCTATTGCTATACGTCTTCAAATATCTGAATCGCACTTTCCATCCTCTGTTAACACACTACCAAAACAGTTTATTTTGTGGACCTTGATTTTGACGTCGCTGATCTATAAATCACACCTTGGGCTGTCTCTTTTGCTTAAGACCATACATTCTGTCTTTTTACAATTGATGGTCAGTCCTTTCTTCCTGCTTTCATCAACTAGTTTCTCCAGCAGTTCTTTTAACTTTTCCTCTGTATCTGCGATCAGTACAATATCATCTGCGTAGCGCACGTTTTTGATGTTACGTCCACCGATCACAAAACCTGACAAATCCTCTAATTCTCTTAAGATCATTTCGGTATACAAATTAAATAAGTCTGGTGACAGAACACATCCCTGTCGTACTCCTCTGTCTATTTTGATGTATTCACTAAATGCATTCTCAATTTTCATAAATGCTGTTTGTTCCCAATACAAATTGCGGATTAGTCGTATATATTTGCCATGTATATCTAACCGTTCTAACATACCTAGTAGTCCTTCATGTTGTACCTTGTCAAATGCCTTTGGGTAGTCGAAACACAGGAATAGCTCTTTCTGCATTTCATTTGCTCTCTGTGACATTCTTCTGATCATAAAAATTGCATTTCTTGTTCCTGTGTCCTCCAGAAAACCACACTGTTCTTTAACTATTTCCGGTCGTATTCTGCTGTGAGCCCTATTTAGTAGAACTCTCAGTGTTAACTTTATTACATGGCTCATTAGGCTGATTGTTCGATGCATTTTGCATTCATTTGAACCTGGTTTCTTTGAAATGCTATAAAGATTAATACTTACTTAAATTCTCTGGTATTTCTCCACTATTGTATACTTCATTTATCACCTTTTCAATTCCAAAATCTTCCAGTGCTGTCAGCATCTCTATGACAATCTCATCTGGTCCTGCTACCCTGTTCCTTCTCATTTTGACCATTGGTGTTAGTACTTCAGATTTCAGGATCTTAGGTCCATCCATGCATTTATTTATTGTGGGTTTCTCTCCTCTGTTGTCATGAAATAATTCTCAGATGTATTCAATCAAATCATTCCTGCCTTCGATTTAATGCATCCGGATGAAGAGCATACACTTTTCCTACTATTTCTTTTATCTTCTTATGCATACCACCTGGGTCTGTGTTCTTCACCTTTTCCATCTCTTCACATTTTTCATTTAACCATTCCCCTTTTGCTTGTCTACATTTCTGTTCTTGTCCAGTCTTCTGTACTCTATACTGTATCTCTGGTACACCTGTTGCTTTTCTTTCATTAGGTCAAGTATTTCACTTGTCATCCACTTACATTTTGCTTGTCTCTTTCTTTGGGATAACATCCTTTGCCGACGACACTAATGCTTCTATTAATGTGTTCCACTTTGATTCTTCAACATCTGCTACAGCCTCCAACTGCAATTGTGTATGCCTCCTTGCAAATGGGGTCATTATGGAGTTTTTCATACTGCAGTTTTGGTCTGGCCTTTAGTTTTTTCAGTTTCTGTAACCTTACCATCAGTTTACATATCACTGGAACATGGTCCTTTCCGCAATCAGCGCCTGGGTATGTCTTAGAGCTGTTTAAAGAACACTATTTGATAAATCAGCCTTTAAAGTTTCTCAGGCAGAAACCATCACAAAATCGTTAAAAATTTATGTTTTAACATTGAAAAAGGGGAAAATAACAACATAGCCTGATTTATAGATATATAACGATTAGTTTAGTGCCATAAAACAGATTTCAACAATTTTGACATTCCAGCATGTTTTGGCCATTATCTCAGAAACACGATTTGCGACAAGTGACTGGTTTGGCTTGTCTTTCCAACATATTAATTAATTAATATTGTTAATTATTTCAAACTAACCTCCCTGTAGAAAACTGCAAAAGAAGAACACGTTCTTCTGGTGACATTTCAGAAACAACCTCCCAAAACCACTGCAAGCATAATAAATTATTAGTCAAACTTAATACTTTGTAACATCTTGTCTAAAATGCAAGCCATTAGCATTCTTACCATATAACTGAAAACAGAAATATGCATTATACCAGTGGTGTAATGCTGGGGCCAAGGTCCCTGTGTCTTTCTGAGATTGGGGCCCTTTTAGGCCCGTAACCAGTGGGGATCGGGGATCGGGGATCGGACGATCCCCCCACAGAATAGGGAGTTCCGCTCTACTAAACCAACACAAAACACAACTTCATAAGTGCGATTTATGCACTTCTGTACTATAATGACAGATCCGATAGGGTGTGATATAAATACAATATTTTAATTTTGACCATTAACCATTAATGTGGATTTATTGTTTAGTGTGTATATATACCGTATAGTCTGCATCCTGATTCTAAGTTGTTACTCTATCCACACTATTCTATTTTGTACATCCAATAGCTCAATTTATAGAAAGAATACTATACTTAGTTAATGCCCTTGAATCATGGAAACATATCGGGAATATGTACAACTTCTGTTGTTTTCATAACATTTTACGTCATTGTTTTTGCATTGCAAATTATTGCTATAAATTAGTAGTAATTCAACTGTAACTCATTCTTAGGCCAATTAGATTATAATTACAAAGACTCTATGTTACGTCACCATGGAATCTACAATGCGTTTTTTTTTTTCAAACATCTATGTCATCACTGAATCTATGTCATCATCATTGGAGTGTAGTTGAATAGCTCAGTGGTTAAGGTGCTTGTCTCTGATCTCAAGGTCCTGGGTTCAATTCCTGTCACGACAGGACTTTTTCTCATGACAAAAACAACTCCACTCCCAAGCCTCCTAAAGAGACATTACATTACAGGTATTTCATTTATTTAAAGAGGGCCCCTGAATATTAGTTGACATTGTAGGATACGCTGGAAGGGTCACCCTCTATAAATATGGTTTTAAAAGAAAATAGTACGCAATCATGCCAAAAACCCCTATGAGGGGGATAATTAAGGGGACAATTTCACAATTTTGGTCAGTGTCTCCTGAAAAGTGGTACAGGGGTACCCCTATGTAGGGGACACCCCTATTAAGTGGACACTTTTTTTGGGTCCCGAGGGTGTCCCTTAATAGGGGTTCTACTGTATATCGGTTTGGTTTTCTCATGTATTGTGTCAGCTAATGACCATGCTTTATAAATAATAAAGGCTGCTATTGTGTATAAATGGTTTATAATTTGGTTATGCTCATTGTACTTTGAAACTCCGAGTGTTATTGTACTTAAATTGCCTTCAACACTTGGGTCTAAATGATATTTAGCCAACATTAGTTGATAAGCCTATGACATGCACTGTAGTTTTTATGTGCGACTATACTCCAAAGACGTTCTGCACAGTAAAGGAAGATGATGATGTAAATATGATCCTATCTGTAGACTACTACATTTGATCTACTAACAATATTGCATGGTATATCTACTGCCGATTAATTCATGAAAATTATTTCCTTTGAATGCAGCTCAAACACACCAGAAGAGCATTTTGAATTAAAGGTGGAAGGTCATGGTTTTTAACATTATTCGAGAGAACCCATGGACCCCAAAAGTTCCAGTCAGATTGAAAAATATCCTCCCAATTGCGAAAGCTGGTTATGGGCCTGCTTTTTCGGTTGTGGTTGTGGGATTTAGATGTGCTTTTATCATATTATTAATCATGTCTGTCATTGTATTATAAATGATTGTAACGACGAAATAAATGACATCAGTGGCAGATCTAGTAGGAATTTGAAATAGAGGGGGTGGAGGGAGGGACCGTACCACCTCAGCGCCAACATGGTTGGGGCTGAGGTAAGAAATTTTATAATTATAGCATCTCTGGATATGGTACAGGTGTGTCCTCCACATTCGATGTCAGAGACACATTATGCTGTTATGTATCAACAAAGCCCTTTAGTGTGAGACTGGTCAGCCTGCTAGACTGAGGACCCTATGGGTAGGGCCTCTTCAGGGCTCACAGGAGTCATGGGCACTGCAGACCGCCGCACGAGAAGGCATAGGCATTACACCACTGCATTATATGTTAGGAAATAAATGACCAAAACAATTGTCATTTAAAACTTGTGTTTCATAAGGGGATAATACGGGTCAGTATGGTAATCAAACGTTTAACGTGCTCACAATGCTAGCATTTTTCACTTCACTAATCAGATTTGATATTAATGTGCAATGTGAAACTATGCATGCATTGTGTATATCTGGATGGGTCTGCATAAATTAAGTAGTTTTAAGGAATGAGTGATGTAGAAAGAAACTGGTGCAATGATCAGTGGGGCACCAATGGCAGGTTAGGGGAACAACTAACCCCTGCCTTGACCTCACACCACTGGATTTAGCTCCCTTAGGAATACTCATAGTGGCAATGACGATGACAACAATAATAGGCCAAAAATAATGATATATATGAAATAGCATTACAACTACAATTAATATAGAGTTCACAAATTGGGTAATACCTTGACTACATCGCTGGTTGTGTCAAATTGATCATTGTAAACTGTGTTAGCCTTCCAGTCATCTACATCAATTGATGGTAGTCCAGAAAGTAACAATTCCTATAAAAAAAAAAAACAATTTAAAGCTCGATCAGAATTCTCTATTAATATTCACATGACATTTCACCTCTATTCCTCTCTACGCATATTTGTTAAATTATTGTTAATTTTGTCCAGAAAGTAGCAATTCCTATAAAAACAAAAACAATTTAAAGCCCGATCAGAATTCTATTAATATTTACATAATGATATTTCACCTCTATTCCTCTCTACGCATATTTGTTAAATTGTTGTTAATTTATATTCTAACTCGGTACACTGGTGGGATTGAAAGATGCAGCTTTACTCCAAAACTGAAACACATTCAGGTTTTGTATCAATGTAAATATGCCGCCAAAGAATAGAGATAGAAGATTAGAAATAAAAGAGAGCTTAATACTGTTTGAAAATGTGTCACACCACTTATTGTTCTTATTAAGCACAAAATATGCATTCTCCTTTTAATATCCTCTTTGATGCCAAAAACTCACTGGCCTATTTTGATTCAAGGTGGAAGACACAACCCTTTGACAAATTTGTTTGTGCCTAAATATCTAATCTTTGCTTTAAAATTTATAATTTCAGACTGCAAAATTGTATTTAATAATAATAATAATATTATAAAGAATTTCTATATTACCTTTCCAAAAAAATTGATCAAAGCGCTTTACAATCTTCTTACAAACAAGTGAGTTTTAAGAACTTTTTTAAATGCTTCCAAAGAATTTGATTCTAATATCTTTTGGAAAATCATTTCATGAGGCAAAAGTCCCCATTAGCAGAAATGGTCCATAGTGAGCTGTCTGATAGTTGAGAGTGAGCTGTCAAATGGTCCAAAGGGAGCTGTTAGCAGCTCCATAAACTTAACTTTAATTGGTTTTAAGGGTCCATTGGGAGTTAACAAGAGAGTCCTGCCAGCAACATATAGCCATTGGAATGTAAACAACAATCAATCACTCACTTCATCTCATGGGCTTCAGTGGCAATAAATAATTTAAGAACCCTTCGCTATTCAACAAACCAGCAGGATGTATAACCCGGGTTTTTGCCAAAGGCCGGGTGCCATGGACCAGTTCTGTTAATGGCCAGAAATGCAGCATGTTTCAAAAACTAGGCCAGATTTAAAAAAGCATTTTAGCCAGACGCCCGTCTCACAAGACAGTTCTCTAACCTAGTGCGATCACTTTCAGACCTAAGGCCACCTCTACCACATTTATAGGTATTAATAAATCTTTCAGATAACCAGGTGCTTGATTAATCACACAATTAAAACATGTTAATAAAACCTTAAATACAATTCTGCTCTTTACAAGTAGCCAATGTAATTCATTTAGCAGAGGTATTGCACAAATGGACATATTAACTTGAAAAAATTAGTCTGGCCGGACAGTTCTGAAGCCTCTTTAAACGTGACATGTTTTTTGTAGAAATCCCAACTAATAGTGAATTACAGTAATTCAATCGTGATAAAACCGATGACCTTGTGGCTTCAGTACAAGCTTTACTATCAAGAAATTTGCGAATTTTTGATAATCCCCTCAAATGAAAATTAACAGTACGGCAGATAGAATCAACATGGGACGTCATATTAAGATTAGGGTCAAATATTACACCAAGATTTCTGACAAAAACATATGACATGCCTAAATATGGTCATAGTGACATCACATCATGACTATATATGGGCATACAAGAGTTGATAGTCTGGACAGAACTTAAGAGAATGGCTAAAACTTCTGTCACCTCCATCATCTCTCGCATCTATGGCTCTGCTTATAGATTGATCATAAACCTTTACTCGTAGGCTATACTGTATGGCTCTACTCGTATGCTATACTCATCACTCACCAATTCATACTCATTGAATAACTGGAGTAGAGGTGGTGAGATGAATTCACTGAAGCCTTTCAGGAAGCTGTCAATCTGTGGTTGGATGGCTCTAGTCATGCGGAGTTCAGTAACAAGCTGGACGTACTCTTGCTGAGGATTGAAAAGTGAATGTGACTCATTTGTCTATTATTTACTCTCATAATGTGAGCACATGTTGTCTTAAAAAGGTAATAATTGAGGCATGTCGTGGTGAAATGGTTAAGTTGTCGCACAGGCCAGTAGTAAATAAATGAGCTATAAAATATGGGAGCTCAAAAAATGGCTTAAAATCCAATTTTGTTTTTCATTATAGACCAACAGTTAATGTCTTATTAATCATGTCCCAAAGCATTAGTTCTTGAAATGGTCAACAAATTTGTTTATTTAACTTTATTTTGATAGTTAATTCTGTTAAACAATGTATGCACAAATAACTTTGAAAGGCAATTACTCAAAATCATGTTTATCTTGACACTAAGAGTGCTGTACATTCAGTTTATAATAACTCACGCTTGGAATGTCCAATTTTAATGAATGACCCCTTACTTGAAAGATTACATACTCAGGTATCTGACAATACTAATAACTTGAATTTTTTGCTACAACTTAGCCATTTTGCCACAACTTGCCTCAATTTAGATAGGTAGTTTGACAAAAACAAATATACCAGGGCTTTAGTAATGTCACTGGAATACATGCATACTCTGCTCCCTGGAGAAAATTCCTTAATATTGCAGATGGTAATCAAAATATTTTGTGTTTGAACTCCTAAGTGTGGAGAGAAAAGATAAAGTGGATGGCCCAAGAACACAACTGAAATGCACAGCGAGGGATTGAACCCGCAACCTCAAGGTTTAGAAGCTGAACTGCAACCGCTGTTCCACACCACTTCATTCTTTCTCTCTTCACCAATGAGATGTGGTTGAAGTGATAATGATTTTTGTTGGAGAATGAGAAAATGATTGGTAATTTAGAAATGGAAATGGGAGGTAGAAATGGAAAGGTAACCAAACAACATTAAAGCCATGCTCCGGAGCCCAAAAAAATGTTTTGATATTGTACAACTGGTTTTTCTAAGACACAAAAATGTGAATGAAGTGAAATACAGATTTTTGAATATTTAAAAACTGGGGGAGATGAGGAAAAAGGGTGGTTACACCTCATTTTCCGCTAAGTTTCTAAATATTGTATTCAAAAATCTTAACTATTCACAAGCTTTTCTTTAAACACCCTCTTTGAGTTTTACGTTGTGAAACATATCCAAAAATTGTTTTCCTTTAAAGCCTGACTTTAAAAATATTGTGATATAGGCCTAGGCCTACCTTGTTAGAGTTTGTCACAGTTATACTGCTTCCTCCGGGCTTTAGTTCTACTTCTTGAAGTACACCAAATGCATCTGTCTGCACTGAGAAGGTAAGCTCTAATCCAATATTGTCAATGTTGTTATCAAGTATCCACTAAAATTGAAAAGAACAAAACGCAATATTAAAATCAGATTAAATTTTATTTGTCCGATATGGAAATAACTTTAAATTTAAATTGATCTATAGATATTTTTCCACTCTGAACCCATCATTTGATAGTAATATAACAATGTAGTGGTTTCATTTTAGTCTGTACTAGTTGATTCTAGTCTATTACAGTTCATTTTAGTCTATACTGGTTCTTTCTACTCTGTGCTAATGTAGCTCATTTTGTCTATTATACCAGTTTACACTGACCTGAAGATTTTTGGCATATTCTGGGTCAAGAGAACCTACATCCTTATAGTTCACCGGAATACCTGAAAAAAAAAACAATAGATAATTATTCCAAATTAATACTCTATTTGTGTTGAGCTTGTACCAAAAATATCTAAAAAATACCATTGCAGCCCAAAACTCACCCAGAAGATGCTTGTAGAAAGATCGTGTGAAGTAGGCATCAATAAGCTGATGGTGATAAAGTGCCAAACCCAACACATATCCAGCAAAATGAAAGAAATTCAAGTGATCTGGATTCACAGATGAGTTACTGTTAGGCTGAAAGGTAGCACCTAAAAAGAATACATGGTAAAAATAATGTATTGTGTGTGACTATGGTAATGTAATGTATGTGATCTTTATTGACGATATCAGTAATTTTGGGATTAAAATGAATTACATACTTGGAGATTATTACGACCAGACAAACAGAAGGTCCATTTTTTTTTATTATACATCACTCATCAAAGTAAAATATTTAAAACATGGCAGTAAAATAGAATGACTAGCTGGGTATCTAGGCATGAGCTGGGGACAAATTTGTTGGAAGGGTAACATACCATCTGCTGAAGGGGTGAAGAGTGCATAGTCAGGATTGAGAATTTCTTTTGATAGTATGTCGAACCATTCACGCACAAGTCCTTGCCCCTACAGATAAAAAAAACCATAGAAATATAATATGTACAACGTAAAGGTAAAAGTCAAAACCTGAAACTCTGAGCTCATAGGACAGAATGCCCATCTCTCTTTCTAATGGCATTTGGGCCAGACTGTGCCAGGCTGTGGAGGTTCACCAGTCCTCCTGCATAGCAAGTCTGTTTTACCTTCCAAGTATATGCCGGTACTCATTTATACTGCTGGGTAGAGAGAGGCAAACATATATAAAGCAACTTGCACAGCGAAGGATTCAAACCCCCGAAATCAAGGTTGAGAGTCCTAGCCACAATATTTGCAGACAACCGCTTCCACCAACATGTAATACCATGTGGTGTGGCTAAGGTGGGAGTGGACTCCCTTTTGTGGACTTTGAAAACCCTTCTAAAATTTCTAGTGGCACCACTTCATGAACCAAAGGATCCACTGATTATACGTAAATAGAATATGAGTATGGTGACTCCGAAAAATGACAGACGTGAGGCCATAGTTGATTCTACGTTTCGTTCTTTATTGGAACAGTGTCAAGAATGAAATTTCTCCTTCACAGAAATGACAAACTTTTTTCTGCACAATAGTTGGCCTGAGACTACCACTAGCAACACTTCATCAATAATTTGTATGAGACAGGTATTAACTGTCTTTTAGCTAAAGTTGTGAAAACAACTCACAACTCCCATCTCTCCAGAGAAGTTGACTGCGATGGATTTCTTCAAATTCTTGGTGCCGGCCTTCTTAACTTCACTACAACTACTTGTAAAAAGGTCATCTGCAAAAAAACATTACAAATTTTAAAACATACTTTAAATATTATTCATACATTGTTTCTAATTGCACCATTTCACACACTGATCGGGGCCCACCATTGTTTGCTGATGTAGAATGTTTCAAATTTATTTGCTTTGCTCTGTTTTCTACTTAAGTTTGACATTAGTTTTGCTCCTTGCGCGGCCTAGATGGGAGTTGTTAGTCCACTAAATAGTATGTTAACCAACCAATCAATCAATCAATCAATCAATCAATCAATCAAGTCAATCAATCTCTTTATTCATGTAGTATCTTATTTTATTGCGAGTTAATTTTCTTTTTACTACTATTTTTCAAATACATTCAATACTATTACTTATAACTTTATTATAATTGTAAGTATTGTCATATCCTCTTTGTTAATATTTTAACTGACACTGTCACTATCAAAGTCATCATCATCATCATTGTCATCACTAATAGTATCTATACCAAAAAAGATAATTCACTAACCCCTTTTAACATAAATAATGTCAGTTGGGGGCCGATTAATTGATTCCTCTTCTTCCCTGGTGCGGAGGTTCTCGTAAAACCAATCAACTCGGTCGCTGAAAGGCTGGGCTTGGATTATTGTGAGGAAACGTGCCATCAACTCGGGACACTCCAACAGAAAATTAAAGTAATTAAAAATTACTTTAGGATTTCTTCAAATCAAGAAATAAATAATCATTAAGAAATGATAAACTATGAAAGTAAATATAATACATAAAACAATTTCAGTTTTCATGAATTTGCATTTTTCATCAATTGAGCTGTTTACAAAGATAATTCTTTTTAAACTAACATAAAAGCTCAAACATTTATCTCTATTTCTTCGTTGAAATAAGAATATAACATAATTCGAGTGAACGATATACTGACACCCCAAAATTTTGAAAAAAAAAAAAAAAAAAACTTTCTGGATTGCTCATTCAAAAACTTTAAATTGCTTGACCATTCAGCATGTCAAATGGTCAAGTGGTTAAAGAATGGACGCTGCAATGTACAGCCATACTATTTGCACTGGTTCAATCGGCATGCTCACCAATTGTTCTGGTGGTGGAACAAGTCCTTTCGGATAAGGCGTGAATGCCCCTTTCTTGACTAGGTACCTCAGACACAAAAAGACCTTTAAGGGAGAAGCAGGATATTGTAATAAGCTAATCCACATTTCGAAGGCTTTGAAACTTCAGTATAAAGCTCTACATTATATTACATACCTTAATATCTTTGGTGGGCATGATGATTTATAATGTAGGTTACATAATGCAATTAATATTTTATATAGTAGTCATCCTTACTCACTTTGTAACAAAGAATTTCAAAACAGCATCATGTCGACAGACGAACTCTATAAATCGAGGAGGAGTCATACTGTGATGAGAAAAAAAAAACAACCATAATCTACAATGCTGCAGTGAGTAATCAGCATACTGGTCTTGGGGCTGTAGGTGTAGCAAACTAAGGCTGGGTGGTAGACATTTAAGTGTAGGTGGATATGGGTGATGACATTGGCAAATTCTAATTAATAATAAGATTAGATTTGAAGGATGGAAGGGTTAATGAAGGCAGGTGAAAAGACATGAAATTAGCTTTATTCTGGGTAAAACCTCCAAGGCTGGGTGGCCCTAAAAAACCTCCGCCCACCATAACTACATCCTTGTGGTTTTTTTTAATCTATCAGGGACCCACTTATGCTCTTGTGTGGCTTAAAAAAAAAACCAAAAAAAAAAACAATATTCTTGAGTGGATAGGGATAACATTGATAAAGTGGCTCGCTCGAGACTTGAACCCCTGATTTTTGTATTAGAAGTACTGTACACTGTTTCACCAGTATGTCATATGCTTATCTACAAAACTGTCATTTTACTGCCTTACCTCTGTCTCATTTGAGTGGAGCAGGTGGTATAGAAGGCCTGTATCACAGCACAAACACGATCAGAAGTAATTAGTAAAGTCTCGCTTTCCTTCACAGTATCTGAGGACAGAGACCGTATTATTGATTTTCTGGAGAGCTCTATGATCTTCTTATCATCCAGACTTCCTTCTTTGAGAATGATGTCAAATTCACCAGATGTGCCTGTCTTTACATCAGATTTTGTGCCTAGTTTTAAACAATCATCTTCTGGTTTATGATCCTTTTCAACTTTACAATAACCATCATCGGATTTTTGAATGTGGTTGCTGCATTCTGTTGTCTTCTTACCTACAATATCTTGTTTCTCTTCTGAAGGAATACCAGAGACATTTGATGTGATACAAGAATGAGTTTCTGTGTTCTGGAGAGGTAGTTTTTTAAGTTCACTGGCCATCAGAAGAAGCCACTGCTCTAGTGTATTCCAAAGTGCTTCCAATGGCTATAGGAAATCAACCAAATTGTGAGTGACAAATTTAATAATTGACAAAAATAACTGATAAAAGATGAGTCATCAATTCATAATGAAACAACGAAAATGCAAAAGGTAAAAAACAAAAATGATCAATATGGACTTTTCTATTAATCATGGAGATGATCTAAGATGAACAAAGTTACTTATTCGATATTTTTTGTTTACATTGTTTTTTTTCTTTGGTATTGAATAATAATTATATATGTATTTTGGAGATAACAAATAAATCAAATCAATTGAAATCATTTATTTCTTATAGTTTATATTTTTTAATTAAGTAAGTAGCCGGTTCAGTGGCGGATCCAGGACTTTAAAATAGATGGGGCTCCGGGAGGGACTTTCATATATGTGAAGGGTCTATACCATCCTACCCCCACAATGGTTGGGGCCAAGGTAAGAACAATTATGATTATACCACCGCTAAATGGCCGGAAATGGCACTCTCCAGACTTACAATTATATATCTATTACTTTTTTTCTCAATTTTTTAAAATTTTGAAAAAACTTAGGAAGGAGGGGGGCATAACCTTCAGAATACACATGTATTACTTTAAAAATGTTCTTGTTCTTTGAATAATTACCTGGAATATTGTCGAAGGTGGGGAATACTTGACTGTGTTGCAAAGACCTTCATCGGAGAAATATTTCTTGTAGAGTTTACTGAGAAGGCGTACACACCGATTCATTCCACTCACCTGCATTTCAACGCTACTGGAATGGCTTAAAAATAGAAGATTATGAAAAATGTGAAGTTTCATAGTTGAGTTTTGTTAATGCTTCTCAGATATTTAAAACAGTGTATTTTACTATTACAGTAGGTAAAAATATAAAGACAGTTTTCCACTACGCAAATTTATTCGCGTGAATCGAAAGTGTCAGTTTACATTTGCGCATTCACATTTCTATTTGAGTTTTTTGCTTCAGTGAAATCATTAGTTCAAACTGTTTTCACTTTTTGCAAAGCGAAAAAATGCGCAACCAATCAAGATCAGGAAGCAAACAAACACTTTTGATTCGCGCAAATAAATATGCCTGGTGGAAAATAGGCTTTAAGCACAGTCCGCAATATCAAATTGATCTGCACGTGACAAATGTGTGTAATGTGCCCATATATGGACATGATGATGTCATACTACACCCAAATATGGGTATATCACTTTTTCTTGTCACATAAAATTTGATGGTGTTGCCGGAGCTCAGGAAAAGTATATAAAAAATACCTAAGAAGCTTGTGTCCTGTTGTTGAGGCAAGGTCTGCAAGTCCCTCTAGGATGTAAGTTTTCTGTTGACAACTTTCTTCACACAGTTTACTATACACTGTGTACAACTGGAATAAGCAGTAATTCAAATAAACAAAGTGCTACATATGGCATGTAAAGTACGCCATTACATGTAAAAAATGTCAAGTCAAGCCGAAGACTATCAACTGCTACAGTTAAAAGTCCTTGGTAGAGTAAAGTAAAGCAAAGTAAGTATAAGTAAATTAAAATTAAAATTATGTGAAGTAAAATTATGTTGTACTGATTGTAATCAACACTATCTTCATCACTACTATTCTCTTCATTATCATCATTAATTTCATCATCTTATTATCATCATAATAATTCTAAGATTTGGAAAGCTCTAAGATCATTGTCAATTCAGTTTAATTGTTAAAAAAAAATCCCTACCTTTGCCTCATCAACTTTTTCATTTAAGCTAAATTGGATCAAATGAGGCCATAGTTTAGTGAAGGCCTTAAGAAGCAAGCTGCATACATTAGTGTAGCCCCCCTGAGCTGCCTTCAACAGTGGAGTGAAACCAGATTCATCTGAGAAATGTTTTGCACCTTTATCTAACAGCAGACGAACTGCTTCTACTTGGCCATGGCTGAGATACAAGATAAAACGCAAAATCTGTTAATTAAAAAACACTGGCATACTGTTGTAGAAGAGAATAAATTATAGACATAAATTTTAAGGACTGACCATAACCCTCAGTGCATTCTTGGTTACCATATTTTGGGTAGCAGTATATACAGCCCCTCCCAACCCCACTTGGATGTGGGTTTTTAAAATGCATGTGGTAGCACCCCATAGAACAAGCTATTGGATTTCCTTTTTTAAACAAACCCCTGAATGAATTTCAATATATGAAAACAACATTTCTTCAACTGCAGATGAATTATTATATGTTCTTTTTACAGGATATGGATATTATAAAATTTGCAGCAATAATTTTTTAGAAGTAAATTTTAAGTATGTTTATCTATTTTAAAATACATATTTGTTTTAA
The DNA here is from genome assembly GCF_011630105.1 of Anneissia japonica. Taxonomy (NCBI): domain Eukaryota; kingdom Metazoa; phylum Echinodermata; class Crinoidea; order Comatulida; family Comatulidae; genus Anneissia; species Anneissia japonica. The sequence continues at coordinate 64,930 of NW_022705221.1, forward strand.
AACTGCAGACAATATGGATATATAACATTAAATACAATTATAATAGACAGGGCAATAACACAGATTTTACATAATTAATAGGAAGACTGACAATTACGATATTTATCTTACCTGCTTGCAAAGTACAAGGGTGTTTGACCAACAGAATTTATTTTATCAACTTGAGCACCATGGGCTAACAAGCATGCTACAGTCTAAAAAACAGAAAATAACTCAGAAATTAAATTATTCTTTTCAATAACAATTAAATATCAACATAAATTTGGTGCTTTGAGATGGTTATTAAATAGGGAAGATAAGTCCATTTCCATTACCAGCTAATAATAATTTGTACTTTCAGTTTATCACAGAGAAGGACAACTACTATAAGTCGGAAGACTTGTTTATTTTTAATTATTTATTTTTTATTTATTTATTCAAGACCCAACAGTGTGTCAAACACCAAATAACCGGGTTGTCATAAAAATACAATATGATATAAAACATATATGCCTGAAGGTTAAAGATGTATTGTCCTATGCTAAATACCAAAAAAATCATAAAAATATTTTTTAAAATTAACTTGCCCATTTTGAAGTAACATAAAAGCTATCTACTTGAACATAGCAATTAGTCTATTTAAAAAATGTCTACCAATCAGTTTAAGAGTAAAATGATAGAAACACTTTCAGTCACTGGAAGTGTTTTATTACTTTTATTATATTTTTCTAGTTTAAAAATCAGGGTACAAATTTTTCAAATTTAATAATTTCTATGCACAAGTTAATTTGTATGTTATTGCAAAATGAGCAAGTTGATTTTAAAATTATTTTTTATTATTTTTTTACATTAACAAGGGACAATACATCTTTTAAAAAAAATACATAAAATAGCATAAAATTCATTTTTACATACTGAATATTAAGGATTACATTAAGGGTTGAAAATTAATTTTTAAAATTCTAGTGGGATCTTGGGACGTACAGCAGGAGACAATCCCTTACTTTCTTCTGAACAGTGCACTGCATTTTTTTTAAGGTTCTAAAACTGTATTTCAGAAACAAATGAGATCAGTGACAGTAACTAGAATTGAACCAGGGGTCAAAGGTCTAATAATTTCCATGGTTAAATGCACAGACAGCGGCACCACCAGTTCAGTCAACTGAGATAAGCTCCTCTTATCACACTTGAACTTCTATATATTATAAGGTAGTATATACTCACAGCCTCATTACAACTCTAACTACAGGTCTGCACCATCTAATCACAGAACAAAAAACTCAATATGTTTAAACAATTGCACTTAAACCTGAAGTTGATTTGAAAAATTCTTACCGATTTGTGACCATTTTGAGATGCAACATGTAGTGCTGTTTGTCCTTGTCCATCCTGCATTCAGATATAAAAACAATGGTCTTAAAAATGCAAAATTTCTACTTTTTAAGTTTTCTTTCTGAAACAGTAGATTACTTGCACATATACATATTTGAAAAAAAAAAAAAACAGTACATGTAAAAAATGTAAATAAATTCTAGAATTTGTTGGGCTGATAATTTTTGATCTGTGTTAACTGAAAACATTTAAAAGGAAATCTTAAAGAAAAAATTTTTTTTATTAAATTAATATTAGAAGGTAAAATACTAATTTCATCCACTACTCTGGAAATAAGTCCTTTAAAGTCAGACTCCGGAGGAAAAAAAATTTTTGATATGTTGTAGATCTGATTTTTCTAAGACAGAAAAAAATAACTGGGAAATGGTGAATGAGATACAGATTTTTAAATATTTGAAAACTGGGGGAAAAGGTGTAAAATTGGGTGGTTACGACCTTTTTCCCCCAGTTTTTAAATATTCAAAAATCTGTATCTCATTCACCGTTCCCCAGTTCTTCGCCGAACAATTTTTTGTCTTAGAAAAATCAGTTCTACAACATATCAAAATTTTCTTTTCCTCCGGAGCCTGACTTTAATAGGGACTTCAAGGGTTATCCCAATATCTCCATTTGGTTTTTTGACGTCTTTATTTGTTTTGTATATTTCTGTTTGTATAAAGTTGAGATATTGAATAAATCAAATCAAATCAAACCATGGAAAACTACCAGAAATGAACATGAGGTAAAATAAAATGGCTTCTCTAATACTACATGATTAATTGCAATACTTACCTCAACATCTACATTCGTCACATATTGAAAAACATCATTCAGAGCTTCAGAGCGACCATTTACAGCTAGCCAATGAATCTGCAATTAAATATACTGATTGAATACTCCTGACATACCAGACCAAACATTTCAAGCATATTAACATAAGTAGAGTTGAATAGCTTGGTGGTTTAGATGTTTTCCTTCCAATCCCAGGGTCCTTGGTTCTAATCCTCGGTTCTATTCCTGTTGCAGTACAGGAATGTTTTTCTTGCAACCAACCAAAACTCTAACCTCATATGAGACTTATATAAACCACTGTACGAGTATAATATTTTTAAGATTTCCACTTGGAAAGTGATTAAGTTTGCAGTTTCATTTCATTTCATTTATTTTGTCTAAATTATATACACAAAAAAAAAAAAAAAAAGTTGGTTATTTTCCCTTTGCCCAAAGCTGTATAAAAAAAATATCAAAAATATATATATATATATATATATATAATATCATTTGAGTTTTATTGTTTAGATCAAACATACATACTAAAATATTTTTTTCAATTCAACATATTTGTATTTTACTATTAGATTTTAAAACAAGCAGCAGGTCCACAAAAGATTGATATTTTCCAGCAGGTAGGTAAACTTAAAATGGTGGAATTTTTAAAGCGAGAATGATGAAAAAATCAAGGAAACAGAATGTCAACCATTGTTTTTATATTAACTTTATTCATATGTCATGTACAATAAAATACATATACAAGTACTACAACTATTAACATTAAATCCGACAGAAGGTACTGCAGAAAAGATGTTGTTCAGTAGGTAAATAAATAAATACAACTATTAACATTACCATAGTTAGGCCTTCATTGTTGCATATATTTACATCAGCCTTGTACTCTAATAACTTGGTCATGCATCTCTTCTTCCTGAAAGTTGAGCAATAGTTTAATGTTTGAATCATCCAAGTATCATCTGAATGTGCAATGCTTATAAATTCTGCTCAATGAACCTTGGTTTAAGAAATAAAAGTCAAGGCTTACAGATTCTCATAGTGCCACTGGACAAATGTGGGCCGTTTGAAGATAGAAAATCCAACAAACCATATTGACCTAGATAATGTTGAATTAACGAATGGTTAAGGCAGGGACGCCGCAAACAAGAGCCATAAAATCAGTGCAGTTTAGAGCAGCACATTCACCCAAGGTTTTGGTGGTTAAGGACAAAAACTATAAACTGTAGTAGGCCCAATGGAGGCATACACAATTGGCTTATATAAAACACCCAGTACATCTCAGATGTGTAGGGGTCCATACAGCCCCTGTTGTGTACAGATGAGAGTAGCTGGCACAGGTTTAACTGGTAGCTCCTTTAGGGAAGAAGGGAGTTACTGCGCAAGCTTGTCCAGGCCTTGAACGCTTTGAGACTTAAATCTAACTACACAGCCTTACATTAAAAATAATAGTACTATAATCACAGATGAATGCTCAAAATATGAAAATCAGATTAAAATAATGATAAAAATAAATGATAAATATTAAATTATTAGTAGTATGTTTACCCATTTCTAGCAGCTAGATGTAGTGGAGTACAGCCGGCTATATCTTGTACATTGGGTGATGCACCTTTTTTCAAAAGAATACAAAGAACTTCATAGCTACCACAGCTGAGGAAGGAAAAAGCAACAGTTGAGAATGATCATGGTGAAAATCTCAAAACAAAGACAAAATAGAGATAAAAATATTGTCGTGATATACATTTTTTATCTTGTTTTTTTTTTTTTTTTACAATAAAGTGTAACATTTTATAAGAGACGCTATAAGCCATTGGTCTAAAGCAAGGTAAAAAAAACTCTGCACCGTCATAGGAAAAAGGAGCATGTGAATTTTCTTAGACCAAGGGCAACAGGTCACAACCACTGACTCACCACATTCCTTCATTTAAAAGCATTACACAACAAACGAAAAAAAGAAAAAAAGATCACCATAATGTATCACTACTAGTACTACTATAGTAGTACTAATAAGTACTAGATTGACTTTTAAAAAATACATGAAATGATGACGATTTTTGTTAATGATAAATTATGTAAATATTCGAATTGGTTCATCTGGTTTGCTAATGATTGTAGAAATATTTTATCGATAATAAACCAACCATAATTTGATGTAAACTTTAAACTGCGAGCTTATGTCTATGTTACCAACATCAATAAATTATAATGAAACAAACGATAGAAAAAGATAATTAGAGTGAATTTTGAAAATATATAAAATGATGATTTTGATAGTGATATTTTGTTAATGATATATTTTGATGATACTGATACAGGTTTCAATTGTGATTATGGTAATGACGATTTAGAAAGTTATATCTCCTTCTTTTTGAATATACTTACTTTGCAGCAATATGTAGAAGATTTCGTTGTGCTCTACCAAACACAAAATTGACATCAAAACTGGAACCACTAAGAAGATCAGAAACAGACCTGTACAAAAATATTGTTTTTATATTAATGACATTAATTTTCAGAGAAAGTTACAAATGATTTTAAAGAGCAGATCCCTTTTAATAGATCATAAAAAAAGCCTTATAAAAAACCATTGTAGATTGTTGTAAAATCATAGGCCTATTTGTACTTGCAACGTAGTTTCACACATACTTTACATAACATTTGAACTTTTTTGCAAAGTTGTGTAAAAATTATTGACACATACCTAATGTAACCACAGCTCTAACATCATTGTTTAAAATATTTTTTAATATGTTTACATGAAAAGGGTATTGTCTGTATTGCATAAAATAATTATTGCATTACAAACTCCACCTCCCCACTCCCTACCAGGTTGATAGTAAACAAAATATAGGCTGCATTACCTATGTTGGTTATTTATTATCATAGGCATAAGAACCATTGCTGCTGCCTTAGAATCTGCAAAAACAAATATTTTATGGTATTAATTATGGTAATGATTAAAGAACCTCTCTTTGCACTTTTTCTAATCTTCAAAACTCGAAAAATGACATCAAAAGCTTTTATATTCGTTTTATAGTACTGATAAAGTGTTGTCCTGTAAATAAATGTTGGTATATGTTATATAAAACCAAGTTTCATAAAACAAAGTTTTAAAACACATGAAATTCTTCCATAAAAAAACAAATCTTGTCAACAGCTTCATTTTCTTATTTTACCTTAGTATCCCTATAGGTGCAATTGGACTTTAAAAATTTAAGAAAAATAAAGTTCAATTAACAAACTAGGGTTTTCTTTAGAACGGAACTTTAATATGTCAAGAACAATTTTCTAAAAATAGTAACAACATTTAACTTCAAATAGTTTTTGCACAGCATACCCTTTAACATTATCAATACATTTGATATGCGATAACGTAAGTTACTGAACCAATGTTGAATAATAGGTTGTTGTAAGACGATTATCTATAACTGAGTGTAAAATGTACCTATAAATATTATTATACATAGGATGACCAATAAAAAACAAGTGGGGGAAAAGTGCCACACCCAAATAATTACACATTTATATTGTTTTGAATAATTGATGCTGTAATTTTATAACAATATATTTTAATCCGGTTGATACTTTTCATTTTTGCTCACTAAAAGTAAACAAACAACATATATCTTTCGAATTAACAATCATACGGAGATGCTCTGGTAACAAATGACATAAATTTGTTAAACATACACTTCCAATGATAATCGCATTTTGTATGTAAATGTTTAAATAGTAACGTAAGTTTCATATAATTATGTAACACCGATCATAAGTCTATCGTTGCAAAATTATAATTTCTCTTCTTAATTGTGTGTATATGTACAGTACATGTTATTAAAAATAAATGATAAACTCGCATTTAAAATGAGCACATTTTTCAAAGCTATCATATGACTATAAAAGAGTATTTTTGTCTAAAATCAACAAGAAGAACACTTTATTTGTTTTTATTTATTTTAGGTATGGTTTTAAAAAAAAAAATCATTGAAGTAGTTGATAATATGTTCTTTTTTTTAAGATAATGTGGTTAAGCCCCTAGTTTTGCTCGTTCTTTCAATTTGATAAAGTTTTGTAACCTACGTTAATACTAGGATTACTCATCTAATAGAACATTACAAAGATTATTTGCAAAAATATTTGTCATCTTATCTATTTGATGTTAGAGAATGTTGATTAGGTAAATTTATTTAATGTGTAACGTTTGCTTTCATGAATTTACTCGTGATTATAATGTACACATAATATTTTACTGTAATATACGTTACCATCAACATAAATCAGAAATATATGCAATAGGAATAATTTCCATGAAAGATAGCATTCCTACAGTATAGAGTCACTGTATGTTAGGATATATGTAAAAGAAAGTATATATATCAGCCACTGCCCATGTTTTTATTAAATGATGTTTATTACATCAACAATAACATACATTACCGTGTGTTTAACATACGTGACTATTCACAATGTAGTATTTCTAAACTAGGCCTAAGCTATTGCCTGAAATTTTCAATTTAACATTTAATTATAAATATCAACTATTTTGTTAACTAAATATAGTCGAGACACAGCCTATAATAAATACTTTACCAAATTGTTTCACTTTAATGATGGGTGCAACATTCGAGGGAAACACAACGTTGGTAAACACAAGGTTCTGGGTGTCAATTGCTCAATGCCATTTTTTCTCAGAAGGTTCTAAGACTTTCATGTGTCGTTGGCAGCGTAAATAAAGTCATTCTTAATAGTTCTGTGCCCTCTACATTTCATTAATATTGATTAATATTCCATAACGTAACGTAGGTTACTGTAACGTAAATTACCTTTTTTAATTACAATTACTAATTACACATGATTACTTAACACCAATGATGATTTACTGACGCTGAATCCATGCTTATTACTTAACTACTTCTCACGTTTAGTTTGGTTCAAATTCTTGAATTGGTATGAAGAAATCAGGTAACGTATGTTTCACTGCTTAAAAGCGACAATCAAAACTTCAAGTTTAAGACCATATTTTGCAAAGATGACTTTTCTACTTTCCCGAATTAACAATACAGTATTCATAACATCTTATACTAAGCAAATATTAGTTATTACCTTAAAGTTTTCCTGGCAATAATATATGTTTTTCCTAGAAATTACAATTATGTAACGTAAATTACGTGCATTTGGCGACACGGATAAACTGTACCATAACCATACTAAACTCACCTCGATTTAAAAAACTTATAGTACAAATTGACAACCTTCAAACCAGCTTACAAATCGGTAACTAAAGCCCTGTGGTGCACAGCATTTATTGAATGGCAGATTGCTAAACGGTATTTTTTATCTGGCAACACACGAATTTTGCATACTCATGACTATTTAATATCGTCATAACTCTGTTGTTAGTTATCAAAACTCTATGAAATTTGGTACACTTTTCTAATATATTATGGTCTTTTGAATTTTGGTAACACTTTCCACATTATTATCATATTTTGTCATTCCCAGTTGGTGAAACATGGGCGACTGGGTTTGCACGATTATAGTGAGCCTGACTCTATAGTATACTGTAGATATTTGAATATATTACAGTGTACTATCAATCCCGCTTAAAAATTGAAGTAGTACAAAAATAATTTGACAATTTTAAAGCTGTAAATTTTAAGGTTATTGTAACAAATGTGTTCGTAGATTGGGAAATATTAATGTAACATCCTGGCAACACTGGTTGCCTGGAGTTGTCAGCACATGTGTCATTGGTATATCCATCCATGCTGTAAGCAAGGAAATAATGCCATTTTTTAGACAGAAAAGCAATATTCTTGTGTACCGTCATTTTGGATCCTTGGACTCGCATAAGTATCAGACGATCTGTTATGTTTCATGGTTTCCTATAGGTACATACTGTATTTCTGTATGTAGCTCATCTATAGCCCACATTTATAAAACATAAATTTATCAATATTATTGGGACCCCAATCATATAGCTGATTTACAGATTTTTTTTTAGTTTTAAAATCCATGTATCTGATTACCACTGCCAGCTAATTAAAACTGGCAAAAAAAAATGTTTTGTTATGTGTGGCAAAGACAAGCCAAGTCACTTCTAGCAAATCGTGTTTTGGAGATAATGGCCAAAACAAGTTGGAACTTGTCAACATTTTCAAAATCTATTTTACTGCACTAAACTAAATTTTATATATCTACAATCATGCTACACTCTGCCTGGGAAATGTCCAATATCGTAAACTTTGTGAAGGCTGGTTTTTCAATTATTGTTCTTTAATTTAAGCAAAGTCTGTACAGTATGTTCAACCTCCTGTAACTTCATAACAAAAAATCTGATTTAAATCATTCTTTTAACCAATTTTATAACTTTTATTTTACTACTTAACAATGTATTTTTTAAATCAATTTTTTACTAATTTCATAAATTTCATTCTACTGCTTAACCCTGACTGTATTAATAATAACTAAATATCACTTTTAAATCATTCTTAATACTAATTCTATAACTTTCTTTTAACTACTGTAAATATCATTTTTTATCAAGGGTGACTGGTTTGGCTTGTCTTGCCACATTGCAAGCTGCTACTAAAAACTACTGAAATATACAAAAAAGTAATAAAATAATATGATGTGTCGACTCATTATGGGAAAACACAGACAGGCAAAAGGCTTGCACAAATGATAAATCGTTCTGAACACCAATTTTATAACTTTCATTTTACTGCTAAACCCTGAATATAATAACTTAATTAAAATAATTTTTTGCAAGTAATGACTGGTTTGGCTTGCCTTGCCACATATTTTACAGTAAGCTGCTAACTATAACTACTGAAATATACAAAAAGTAATCAATGATGTCATTAGGAAAAACAGACACAGACAATAGGCCTACACAAACGATAATAAGTCATTCTTTACCAATTTCATAACTTTCATTTTACTGCTAAACCCTGTATTATTAATAACTACTGCAATTATCAATTTCTGCAAAGGAGTGACTGGTTTGGCTTGTCTTGCCACATAACTGTAAAACCTCGAATTGAAGGCTTCTTCTTGTTTTTTACAAACTTTCGATGGGCTTCTTTTCAAGATGGGCTTCTTTTCGAGATAGTTTCTTTTCGAGGCTACAGTACATTTGCAAAAAGTAAAGAGGGGGGCTTCTTTTCAAAATGAATGCTGTATATTTTGTGAATTTGTATAATAAAACAACAAATGGCCACTGTAACATCAATTTACAGTCATAAAGTGTATTTAAATGGCATCAAATCATCTAAACTACTTGTATAAAACCAAGCTTGCTTTTAAACTTAGTACATTTTCTGAAATTCATGTACAGTATTTGTATGTACTGTACTATCTTTACAAAAAAAGCATATGCTATCTTGGAAAAGAAGCCCATGTGCTTCTTTTTGAGACAGGCTTCTTCTTGAGGCTAGTTTTCCAAACTAAAAAGAGAGGGGCTTCAATTCGAGGTGGGCTTCATCTCGAGCTTTTTTACAGTATTGTAAGCTGAACTACTGAAATAAACATAATTAAAATAATATGATTTGTCATAGGCCACAAATGATCTTTCAAAAATCCAGTGTGTTATTTTGGTAGTCTATTTCCCAGGAAGCAGTACAAAAGGAACGATAAACTGAATTTCCTTTATGACTAAAATATTAACTTGTTGATTCTTGAGTCATCAATTTTCTTTCCGACACCATGACAAAAAACATTGTTTACTGTTTAAATCTTTTCAAGTATATAAAAGATAATCCCATAAACATTTGTTTTATATATATTTTTAGTCAATTGACTACATACAGTAAACCAGTGAGTTATTATAAAGTTGTAACCTATTCGTGAGGTCTCACTACAAAATGAGCCTCATCGTTAGAAATCAAAAAATGAGTTTATATTACATTACAGAGATATGTTAGCATTTAAAGTTTAGGTGTATGAGAACCATGTTTTGAGAAAATCTGCCTCAAAGATAAACTAACCTGTACAAATAATAGGACTAGAATTACAGATAATGCAAAGAGAACACTGTTTTAGTAAGAAAATTCACTTAAAAAGTACACAATCATAAAATATAAATATCAATTTGTTATTCAAAAACATTAAAATCAAAATTTTGTACAAATGTTGCCTTTGACCTATTTTGGTGAATATCTCAATATGATTTCGCCAACGATGTGTCTCATTTCGTGGTGAGACCTCACATATGTGGTAAAGACAAGCCAAACCAGTCACTCATCGCAAAAATATATTTGAGTTATTAATACCGGGTTAAGAGTAAAAAAGCTATACAATGTTTAAAAAAAATCATTCAAATCTGAAATTTTCCTTTGAAGTTACAAGCGTTTAAACATACAGCTGCTTAAAGAACAATATAAGAAATCAGCCTTCAAAGTTTATGATTTTAGCATTTCTCTGAATGCAGAAACTATCATCAAATCCTTAAAAATTGTTGTTCTTCGTTACTAGGGAAATTGAGAGGTTGTATATCGCATCTGCTGGAATACTCTCACTTTACAGTCAACAAAGTGTGCCCTCTTAAATGGGATTAGTATTTGTACTTCGCATCTCGCACAATGCGGTCGTTCGATTAGGCCTGAGATATGTTTGTTTAAGTGTCAAAATCTTGGTCAGAATCAGTTTTTTAACAAATTTGAAGTAATTCCTATGAAATATTATATTTTACAAGTGTCAATACAGCAACGGAAAATATCATGTCGGCCGTTTTTATGTGTGATAACTGAACCTAAATTGAGGTACATGTAAGTCTAGGCCTAGCCTAGCAGTGTTGGATAGGCTATTGTTTTCGGTGCCTACTATATTTCTTCGCAGACCTGTCGCAAAATCAAACATGAAAAATTCATCCGCATTTATTTTTGTGTGGAACACAAAAAATCAAATTTAAGTCTTATTTTACATTTTTTCATGCTTTAGGAATGTCTAAATTCAGTTTAAACTAGCAATTCCGCATTATGTTTATAAATCTTTATTATACAAAAATTAGATTTTTCTTAACAATGAAATTTTGCCGGGAATGGGGCTTTAATACCTTGTTAAAAATAGCAAACTTATTTTTTTGAAGATCGTCAGAGGGCGGGAAAAATAAAAATAAAATTCTGTTTTTTTATTTACAAACAATTAAGTCTAAAAGGATCTAGGGTGAGGAGAGAATAAAAATTATACTACTGTACATTGATGAATATAAACAGTGTAGCAATGAGATTGATTAATGCTTAAATTTAAGGACGAATATCTTATTTTTGGAAATTTCAGTGGAGCGGAATGTGTAGAAATAAATTTTTAAAAATATGACGTTTCCATTTTTCATGGCGGAGGGTGCACAACTGGCCAAGAATAAAATGTTATTTTTATTTCAAACCACCATTATTGACGATCGGAGGGTTTGCTAATCTAGGTATAAAAAGTCTTGCCTTAAGTGAAATATACTAAAATAAATTTAAAGAAATTTTACATTACATAAAGATGGCAATGGAAAACTACAATAAAATGAGGCAAAACAATCAATATTAATAATATTAATAACAAGTAACTATTACAATTCACCGTAGCATGTATGTGTAGGGAGTAATTTTTACATTAAAATGGCAATGGAAACTACAGTATAAATGAGGCAAAACAAACAACTTTATTATAACAAAATTAACTTTATGCAAGTCACTGTATGTAGCCTGTCTGTGGCTAGGGGCCTGGCCCTAGACCTAGCCTAGGCCTAATTAATCTTTATCGACGCGTGTACAAATTATACTAATCTTTGCAACGATTGTGATTTTCATTAAGGATACTTTCATGAAAAGTCCTACTACATATCATCACACCACCACGGTGGTCTACCTTGGGCTAGGCCTAGTAGTAGTAGTAGGGCCAATAACCAGCCAAACAGTGAGTAGTGTCAAGGGGCCTAGGTGGTCTAGGCTTAGTTAAGTTACTCACGTCACCCGAGCTTACCTTTTGGAAGATCGACTGTACGAGCATTTCGAAGCGACCTAGCCAACCTCTGAATTGCCTCCATCATTTGTATAACTTCTTATAATTTACCAACAATTTTATGCGAACTGCCAAATCTATCTTTGGATTTCTGAAAGCTGTGGATATCTGCACATCACGTCAACTTACAGTTTACAACCACCCGATAAATAAAAGCATGTCGGAATTGAGAATTGATCAGAGATAAAAATAGCCTCATCACCACTTCCGTAAACATTCACAATTCGCTACCATTTTCTGTATTTATTTTAAAGATAATATTCAACAGGTTTATTATTAAAGTAAATTTATAAATATCATATTTATTAAAATAAAAGTAAATAAGATAAATATTTACATGAGAATAAAATTATATTAGGCATTGCAATTATTATTAAAAATAATAGTTGAAAAAAATATTTAGTGGCAAAGTTATAATTCGTCTGCTCTGCAGCTGCCACACGTACACAAGTTTTCCTTTTCGTCGTTTTTCTAGACGGCAGCTGTTTTTCCTAAATCTGTTAAATATTCGTTTAGAAAGATGGAGCAGGTTTGTGATGTTTATTATAGATCATTTAGTCCTCAGTTAAACCCCATTATGTTTAAATATAAGATCCTTAGTCATGGTCTAGCCTAGTCCTGGCCTACTACGGTAACCTTCTCTAGGCCTAGTCTAGGGCCTACTACTAGGCTTTAGCCTAGCTTGCCTAGAGGCCTAGGCTCTATTCCCTATGTATGTTGCCTACCAGGCCAATTTTTTTTATGTCGAATTTCATGTATAGATGACACAAGACTCAACAGCCAATTTTGTGTATAACTGTAATTTATTAAATCAAGTACTGGTAATTAAGTGAAAAATACAAAGTTGAAAGTATAATAAATAAATCTATCTCGTTTCATTTCATCTCATTAGAAAGATGAAAGATAGATCTTTTATTTTAAAAAAAGGAGGAAATTGATCTGATGAGAAGTTCCAAAGTTATGGTAGAAAAGGCTGTAAAAGAGGGTGTTTTCAGGGTTTTTTTTAGAGCAGTTTTATCAATTTATGCCAGCGCGCTACTAAAGAGTGCGTACAAATTCATGCAAATTAAAGACCACCTCCAATGAAAGACCACTTTTGTGTGGTCTCAAATTGACAAATGTCTTTTATATCTTCATTATTCTAATGAGGACCAAAGCTGCAAAAGAACCCGGCCATAAAAGTGGTCTTTACATGGAGGGAGACCTGTACTATAATGACTAGAATTGTTATGGCTTGTCATTTGTTACAATTCTGAGTGGATATTAGTGTAGTATTTTTATAAAACAAATTTGAAAAAAGACCTGTTCCAAAATTGAGCCACCAAATAGGAATGCAATCTTCCTGTACATTAACAGTAGTTATTTTAATTCTCCTACCAAGGTCCAAAAAGTAATGTTATTTCTCAGCATTATTATTTTGTACACTTTTGTCTATGGAAAATTTTGAGTTGTTTATCAGCAGCTGTTTCTACATTTATTAAAATTTTTTAAAACAATATTTTATTACCATGGTAATGGAGTTGACGTTGGTGATGATAGTGATAATGATATTAATAATAATAGAATGTTTTAAAAGGTTTTATTAAACATTTGTTATTTAATGAAGTAATTTTTTTTTTTACAGAGTGATAGTAATAAAGGTTTGTTAGCAACGGATCAGTTACAATTTCATGGTACGTGTTACAGGCAGGGACAGTAACAAATTACTTTAAATAACTTCTGTGTACATAAATTCGTATAGCCTACATTCCATCAGACTACTTTGTACCAATGGGTTCACACTATATTTTACCATCTTGAAGTGGTTTTACAGTACAGAGTAATTGTATGCCATTTCATATTTTCACATTACATATGCTATATTAGAGTAGTTTCAGACTTTAATCAAATGTTGGTTTTACCATAAGTTGATAAACAACAAGGCTTCTTTGAACTATAATAATAATAATAATGAAGTTTTGTAATGAGCTTCTTACTTCAAAACTTCCCCCCCCTCCCCATCGCAATCAATGTAGAAACTTGGGAAATTACAGTTTTATTGATGCTGCTTTGTGTGGAATTTCCCCTCCCCCCCCCAAGAGTAAAAAAAAAGAATGATTGTGAATATCTTTCGTATGTCATGTTGTTTTATTTATGTAGCTATTTTAATGTTTCACTGAATGAATGATTGTTTTAAAATATGTTTTAATGTACACAGAGATTTCAGCAAATGCTGCCCTCTGTTTTTATTGTCGAATTTAAAAATATACCTGAATATAATATAGTAGGAAGCTTTTAGTATCCGTATGGAATTTAATTAAGTTTACATCTACAGAACAATTGTGTATCTTTATTATAGAATTTGATGACGATGATGCCCCGCTTGTGGATGCTGCTGAGAAGGATTCTTCCAGTGTGGAGGGACAGACTCGCACCTTCAACAATTACCCCAGTGACGGAGATGATGAAGAAGGGGACAAAGCTGAGGTAAAATTTTTCTTCAAAATAACTGAGTCGTTTCTTAAAATTCCATGAACATTTGGTTTTCTATTTGTGTTACGTTGCATCATATTGTGTTTCAAACAATTCAAAATTTACAAGTTAAAGAGAATCACTATGGTCATAATTTTGCAAAATTTCAGGGTTGCAGTCAGTATATTCCGGTATTACATTCCAATATTTTGAAATGTTACTCAAAATATTACTTAAAGATACAGTATAGAAAAAAAAACTTCACAAACTATCAAGAAACATTCATTTGGATCCAGTAAACATTATAATTAATATATTTCTTTAATGTTCTAAAGTAATTTAAAAACAGTTAAACTTATGCAAACTTAGCCAAAAAAAAAATAAAACAAAACAAATCAAAACAAAAAAACACCAAGGAAATGTATTCTTTACTTAACTGACCATTACATGACGAAAAATTTTTACTTTTAAATTTTTAATTGTATTAGTTAATAACTTACCTAAATTTAATATACAAACTAGGCAATTGAAATATAGAACTTAATTTTTCAGTTCCATTTTTAGCACAGGAACAACTGGACATTTTTAATATCAATCTAGTTTTGTTTTTCTCTACTTTTTTCAGTTACTAACAGGCAAAAAGAAGCAAGCTGCCTTTTGGACCTTTGAATACTATCAAACATTCTTTGAGGTTGATTCGTATGAAGTATTACGCAGGTTGGTGGCTTCATTTGTACCGCAACCTAGCAAGGATTTCATCAACTCAACGATTCGACCTAACCCCGACCTTTATGGTATGTATTGTGCTGTTCATACAGACTCCACAATGTCTTCTCAGATTGATGGTAAAAATGCCAGACTTGTAATCTCTGGTATTTCAAACAGATTTTTATTGTTTTTATTTAAAATTCCATCTCAATCATTATATCATTAAGCAGGGCATGCACTATACCTATCAAACTGAACAGACAATGTATAAGACTTTGTCTGCTGGCAACCAGGCAATTTACAATGTGCCGTGATGATGATCGCCGAATCGGCTTTGTTTACTATCATTATCGAAAGCGTAGGCCTAGGCCGTGTACAATACATCAAATTTCAGCTTCACACATTACATTGTAATGTAAAAATTTTGCAAAATAAGCTTTAATATACAGACTGTAAGCTAATTTAGACTCAAACAATGTATATTATTACTAATAATATTAACCATCGTACGCTGACGAGTGTTCGTGCTGTTACTCTGCCTAGGCCTAGTCCGTCGGTCCTAGAGTAGGACAGTATTTTAAAGTATAGTGCTGAAAATTTGTTAGTGTTGATTTTGTTTTTCTAACAAAGCCTGGTCTTCAATTCTTTCTTCTTCAAATTTGCTTTCTAGTGGCTCAAATTGATAAACTGCTCCATTTCTTTGCTTCCTTCTTTAGATCAGTACTTCCCAACTGAACCTCTTTCATATGTCGCGCTATACGATGTTTGTATTACATAAACAGGATGGCTGTGATTTTTATACCGAGTCTACGTCATCAGCTCTACTCACATTTCAGTGAACATCTCCAGTGGGCGGGGCTTATACTAATATTTTAAACCGTCATTTTCAATATTTATAAACCAAAAATTAAATATTTTATTACCACTCATTTGTTAAACATATGTAATACTTCAATAATCAACAACTTAAAAAGCATCATTTTAATTGGACTTTAATAGACCTTTTCGGAGTGTTAAATCAAATTTAACAACTGACCAATCAGAACAGTGATATAGAAGCTCAGTCTGCTACAGTAACTAGTGGTTGCCACTATTTATGTGCTGCACTGTGTATTTCAGCTTGGGGGCTGACGTTTTAGCCGTTGGTCCTGTGTGCATTTATGGCCCATGTGCACGTTAAAGAACGCAGTACACTATTCAGAAAGAATTCGGTGATTGTCTCCCATTGTACTGCCCAGCCACCACCAGAACTGGAAATAAGTCTCGGAAAATTTCTGGATCCACCACTGTGTCTCTGTCCAAGCTGGAATGGAAAAAAAAATTACAAAATACAGAAACAATACAAACATTGAAACAGAAAAATGTGAAAACAAATAAAGAATAAGACCAATAAATATATACTAAACTAATTTAAGAAAGTAACCCTTAAATTTAGATATACTCAACAGATAACTAAAGATCGATCAGGAAAGAGTATATCTTTACATTGATTTGTATTTAGTGTTTGTGCATATTGACTAACACTGCATTTAATTCTATGGTCATTTTGAACAGGTCCTTTCTGGGTGTGTGCTACGTTGGTCTTTACAATTGCTATAAGCGGTGATCTTGCGAATTTTTTCCAAACAAAGGGAGAACATGGATGGCATGCTAATTTTTATCATGGTAAGTCTGATACTCGCATTTATTTATCGGATTAAAGTCTGGCACTCGCTGTGTAATACAACAAATTTAACGCCACTCTCTGTGGGTGCTAGACGACTACTGATTGTTGATGGCAGTCTGATCAGCTTCGACCAACGACCGTCGGGGAGAGCGAGTGACCGACTTAATTCATTCAAGTCAAAATGGAAAATTTATTACTTACAATGTATTACAATTACTAATTTACAACACCTTGGTGATCATTGAAAACAAAATATACGGTAATATTCATATTTATAATAATAATGTTTACTGTAGGATTTACTTTCATAATAATACTGGGATGTGATTTCCAGCTTTATTACCTGATATTTCATTTTTTTACAAATTTTTCAGTGACTGTTGCTGCGACAATCATATTCTTGTATGCGTGGTTGACACCGGGTCTAGTTTGGGGCGTTTTGTCATGGCAAGGGAACCCGGCTGGCTATACATTCCTGGAAATGGTCTGTGTGTATGGTTACTCTCTCACCATCTACATACCAATATCTGTAAGTATAATTACCATATATATACTTTATTAATAATTTTTAGTAATTTTCAGCAAACTTCAGTATTTCGGTCATGCATCAAGGAGAGATGGAGACAACCTGGAAAAAACCATTTAGACTTTAATTGAAAATTAGAGTTGAGACAAAGACTACTATATACCTTGTTCAGCTAATTTTATTTTTGATAGATCATCATCATTATTATTTAACAAACTGTTTCAGAAAACCAGAAAATCTTCTGTTGAACTAAAGGGTGGGATAGGGTGGCTGTGGTTTAGCAAGCATTAGGTCATATGCACAGATGTATAGGCTTTGATGAGCGGATATATCCAGCTTGCCGATAGGTGGGAGTCCACGCCCAAGTCAGTCCTACCATCATTTTCTCTAACAGATTTACAGAGGCTCCCTGATGGATGGGGCAGGTGTCAACCCTGCCTACTCGCTGTTTGATAACTGGATCATGTAAAAGTATTAGATAAACAAAATTGGGTCAGAAGGTCAACTGAATATTGAATTGTTAAATACTTATAAATTTATTACTCTCCACAAGATAATTAGGACAGAAGGTCATATGAAAGAAATATATTGTTTGAATTGTAAGTTAAGTTCTGTTTACATTAAGTTGTTTGAATTTTAAATTCAGTTCTGATATGATTTGTACATTTGTATTAATTGAGCCATTGGCTGCCATGTACAATTTAAATGAATAAACAATCAATATATTTTTGAAATTCATTACTCTCTACAGCTGTTGCTGGTGATACCTTCACCGGCATTTCGGTACACATTGATGGTAATTGGCTTGTTGTTGTCAGTGTCCGTGATGCTTTTAACCATGTGGCCTGCAGTAAAAGACTTGGACATCAAGATGTCTGTCGTTATATTGGCAGTCATTTTCTTACTTCATACTCTGTTGACTGTTGGATTCTTAGTAAGTAGCTTATACTTATTATTATTATTATTATTATTATCATTATTATTATTATTATTATTATTATTTTATATTATTATTTCAATGATTATTTTATATTGTTATTTTTATTTATGATATAATATGAAAAACATTAAATTAAATATAGTCCTAGAAATTAGGGCTGCATAGATAAAATTGCACTGAAGAATAAACGATGAAATATATTTTACAAAAGAAAAATATAAACAGAAGCCTTGATAAAAATAATTTATATAAGTACCTGTGTCAGCCAACTAAGTTATGCTAAACGGTGAATAGATGAATAGGTTTTAATTATCTGACCCTGATTTCAAATGTCTGTTTGAAATTATATATTTTTGTATGATATATAGTATGTAAATTACATTGCTATTATAAATCAATTTATCCATCTTTATTCAAGGTCATTTATGAATTTCTCTTAAAGGAATAATAGTCTTAAATTAATTCTACAATTTTCTATTTCAGTTGTACTTTTTCGATGAGCAATTTGATGCATCCCATATCGATCCTATTACAACGGCTGCAGCAGTTAAGCCTACTAAACATTCATAGTGGAAAATTCACTAACGGTTTAGCGTTTCCATTTCGTGTTCCGAAAAGCGCATTCAGAAGATGACCGAAGCTCTTGTTGACGCGAAAGCTGTGCATTGAGGGCACCCTTTATACTTACATGTACTGGGTATGTACATAATCCCACTGTGTCTACATTAGGATAGCAAGCCTGGCAACAGTAAATGCAAGATACTCAGAATTTATAATTCATATGTTAAAATACACACCTACGTTTGTGTATTTTACTGGTTTGCTAGTGAAAAATTCCTGCCTATCCATCATAACAAATTGGATAGATGAACACTAATTATGTGAAACTTTTTGTAGAGGCACACTCCCTAATTTAGTGCTACTGTTTTAATCCATGATGTGAGGTGCTGTTGTACCTCGATGGTGTATAGGGCATTATTTGATGGCACTTACCCACTGTCTACTCCATTGGAGTTGGATTGAGGGCGCTATTTTATCCATGTTTGAGGGCGCTATTTTATCTATGTGTTGAGGGCACTGTTTTATCCATGGTTTGAGGCACTAGTTCACCTCCACTATGATATAAAAATATACTCCAAAGGAATTAATACAAGCCAATCTGAATTTACATCTCAATCTGTATTCATTAGATAAAGTCTTTCATCAATTTTGATGCATGTGTTTGTGTTCTTGGTTTCCTACTGCAATACTACTATATTATTATAATAATTAGGGACAGATAAAAAAGTATAATACATACTCCAAGTATTGAAATACACGCCATCTTGTTGGGATTCAATATTTCGACATTAATTATGTCATCATCAGGAATTAGGGACAGCCAATATAGAATTGGACTATACAACAGTTTTCCCAAGCAAGTTGTTATTTCTGCTTTTTTAGTGTTGAGTGTTTTCTCTTTTAAATATACACTGCGAGTATTGAGCTAATACAATTAGACATTCAGACAGTACAGTATACTTTCAATGCATTTTTACCACTGCATTTATCCCAATGGATACTGGGGTACAACTAATTATATTTTGGTTATTTTTATTATATTATTATTACTAGTATGAAAGCACATCTGAGTTGGTAGTAAAGGTAATACGATTTAAACTAATGTTCACCACACAAAAATTTACTCACTTGTCAAATTTTCCATTGACACTTCAACCTTCTTCAACACACGTTGTTATGTCTTGCATTCAGTGACTTTTCTGGCCATGTGACTGTAAGAGTGCAGTGAGCATTATGTGTTGTGAACATAAATTGTTGACACCATTATTATTGTTGTTCTGATTGTTTCTCAGTTCCTTGATAGTCTTAGGTTCTGTTTTATGAAACAGTGCATAGAGATAATTTCATTATTATTATTATTTATTTATTTATATATATTTATTTTTATTATTGTTGATATAAACACAACATCTACATTTTAAATGTTGAGCTTGCTTTCTATCAACTGCCAATCATGATGTAATTATTATATTTGACAGAAAGAAGAGATGGAAAGAAAAGATGTAAATATATAGGAAAATGATGAAAACTATTTACAGTATAATGTATATTTCTGAGGAAATCTGCACATGTTGAAACAATGAGGAAAATGTGCGAAAATGTATAATATTTACAAAATACTGTATAGTTTTTATGCAATATTGTATAGTATTTACATAAGATCTAAATAATAGTTCTTGTTGATTTAATGAGTCTGTGTAGATGATTGGCTTGCATGTTTTCAAATTAGAATTCCGGTAAAGATAAAATAATTGCACCATATTTTAAATTGTTAGCTTAATGAACATCCTTTTGCCCATATGCGCCCTCAATTTAACATTCAGTTTCCCTCCTTTACAATAAAATAATGTGCTTCTAAAGGTTTAACAACTCGTAAAATGATTTAATATCAAATAATTGACATTATTGGTTAATATTAGTTATTGTTGCTTGATGTTAATTGACTATTGATATTGATTGATAATGATTGATTGATATTAATTTATATTGATTGATATTGGATAATATTATTTTTTTCACTAATATTGATAGCATATTACTTATTGATTGATCAATATTAACTAAATTAATATTTATTGATTGATATTATTTACATTTACCATTAATTAATTTAATTTTGCATTTATTGATATTGAGTAATTGATTGATTAATATTGAAGAAATTTTTGCAGAAAAGCAGTTAATGTATGTTAAATTTTAATTATTTTCTTTAAATTTTGTTATACTCTCATATGATTATGTGGTTATATTTTTCAGTGTTGGTTATGTGTGTTGTTTTGTAATATGCACCATATATACTCGCGTATAAGACAGGGCTTAAAATAGCTAACTACAATTGAAAAACAGGTGGTCGACATACAAATTTTAGAATTTTTAAATCATGTTTGTCTTCTGTACCGTTCTTCCGTAACACGCAAATTTACTACTACAATAAGCTGCTAAATGTTAGTATGAATGAACGTAATTTTGAATACAGGAAAATAAGATTTTGATAAACATTTAAAAACTCTTAGAATTGTATTATTTGGAAGGTTAGCCTTTTATTTGGCTCCATTTTTAGCCATCTAGATGCCATCAGGACCATAAAAAGCAGAAAAAATAGGAATTTCAACCATGAAACGGTGTGGGGGGGGGGGCGTGGGGGTGTGTCATCTTATACGCCCGACGTAAAAAAATCATCTAAAACTTGGGGGTCGTTTTATACGCGAGAATATACAGTATTTTAAATTTCATTCATTTTTACCTTTGTGGGTTAAGTACGTTTTATTAATTGATATATCCATTTTGATTGATATCAATCCTATATTGCTTGATAAATAAATAAATCAATTGTTTTTGATTCAATTATTGATATTGATTGGCTAACTACACAAATGTACGCCCAAGCGAACAAAAATTTAATCAGACATGTGGTGCTGGGTGTTTGAAATAGGAACCACTTGTGTGTACATGGGTGTTAGCTAACAATATATTAAAAAATATTTATCATATTTTGTAAAATTCGAACATAGTTTTTTATATAAAACTACATTATTCTTTTTGGTGATAGTGAAATTCTTGATTTGTTTATTAATATTTGTCATTTTATATGACAGATACAGCCCCTCCAAAAAGACCACTTTTGGGACCAGCCAGTTTTCCATGGTCTTAGCAGCTTTGGTCTCTAATTAGAATAATAAAGATAAAAGACATTTGTTTATATGGGACCACAGAAAAGTTGTTTTTAATTGGAGGTGGTCCTGCAATTAGATCTGAAGACATGATCGTGCATTATTCAGATGAAGTTGAAAACTTGAACATTTATTATGTTAATTGTGTAATATATTCTAAATATCAAAAGTTGAATATAATATTCTTGATTACATTCAAAATATATTTGAAATTCTAAATGTTGTTTTGATATGTTTTTGTTACATTGTCTTGCATAGAAATTAGCATTTTATTGTTCATTAAAAACCAGTATTAAAAAAAAAATCAATAAAAATGACTTGATGGATGTTGAACTATGATAGTGACAAGCCAGATTTGATAAAGATATGTACTCAGGGGTGGGCCCAGAGATGTCCGGAAGGGGCCCCAAAGGGGACCGATCGAGAGGTGACACTACACAGATGGGGGGGATATCCCCACAAAATTTTGGTTTTCTAAATGGACGGAAATGACCTCTGAACCTTTTGGGTGATCAATAAATTTTTTTATTTTTTTATTTTTCTTTTTTAACTTTTAAAGGGACACCGGACCGGTTTGCCCTTCCCCCACTCCCCCCCCCCAAGTCAGCCTCTGGTGGTGTGGTGAAATATCCAACAAATTAATTACAATATTCAATTGTTCTTTCAAAGAATCATGCTAAGACACACTGATCAAAATAAACCACCTACCGTTTGTTTAATCTATGCAAATATTATTAGATGGTTGTTTAGTAAGTATTGGATGAGGAAAATATTTGTTAATCTGAAAGTTTAAAGAGTTAAAAAAAAAAATTCAACCTCCAATGACATGGAGCCAGGGTGATCTTGAAAACCTCAAAAAAAATTGATTAATTTTAGAGAATACCTGAAACAACACATAAGCATGATTAGACTATTATTATAGAGTATATACTTTCTATTGGTCTTTATACACCGCCGTACCGCCGTAAAAATTAAAAACATTTTTCAATTTGATAAGCACATTTTTCTACTTCATGTATTGTTCTATATATTGTTTATTAACTTTGCCATTTCAGTGAATTTAAAGGAAAACGATTGAAAAAAAAGGTTGTGAAAACCAGATATTATAATCTAGTAGGAGCCGGTGCTTAGATGATATAAGAATAAAAGTGGGGAGTCAGGGAAATTCCAGTACGATTGATTATTATCTAAAAAAAAAAAAAATGATGCAATTTCTTGAACATAGCATGAAAACACTGGCAACCATTTCATGATGGCGGACGCACTGGGCGTAGAGGTTCTGAAACTTGTAAACGAATATGTAGTTATAGATACTGTTAAAATAGCCTCACTTCTGGAAAAAGACCATCAGCAGATAGTTGGAGCAGTAAATAGTCTTAGATCTCTCGGAGATGTAAGTTGACTTTGCTGTTTTTTGCTGAATTTGTTCCGTTAGCTAGGCTAAGTAACGTGTGTTGTACTATGCTGTGGTACGTACGGACAGGAAGCTTTACACCACCGTCAGCCCGTTTTGTGGCATATGCCAGGCTTGTGTTCGTTTTCACCATATCTGTATTAGCCGCTTGTATTGTTTGGAAATGCACACTTGGCTGTTAGTTATTGTTAATGAGATATAGCTGTGATTGTTATGATTGTTTATTAAAACTATATCTTATAATTAATTTGTTATTTTTTGTATAATAATAGACCCCTTGCAATGTTTACATTGATTGGACCTGGCTGAAACGCCGGCTGCGTCCTAACTGAAGACTAGGCCTATCTTAATACACTGTCTGGGTTGTATTTATTTTTGTTGTGCCAAAAATATGTAAGCTACATGGATGAAAATCACATATGACATATTTACGTATATTAGAAATTGACAACAAAAATGAAAAGTGAAGAAAAATTATTTTTTCTATTTTTATTCAATTTTTAAACTCTTCTCATCGGGTTGCCATGTGCGAGCGCGCTAGGCCAAGAAAGTGCAAGAGTGTGGCGACATCATCGCCTCCGCCGGTATGAAGGGCCTCGAATAAGCCTGTGAATTTTCTGTTTACCCCACGGTGAGGCTAGGCTAAATTTGACGAACGTTTTGAGGTATTCGTTAATTCGTTTTCACCATATCTGTATTAGCCGCTTGTATTGTTTGGAAATGCACACTTGGCTGTTAGTTATTGTTAATGAGATATAGCTGTGATTGTTATGATTGTTTATCAAAACTATATCTTATAATTAATTTGTTATTTTTTGTATAATAATAGACCCCTTGCAATGTTTACATTGATTGGACCTGGCTGAAACGCCGGCTGCGTCCTAACTGAAGACTAGGCCTATCTTAATACACTGTCTGGGTTGTATTTATTTTTGTTGTGCCAAAAATATGTAAGCTACATGGATGAAAATCACATATGACATATTTACGTATATTAGAAATTGACAACAAAAATGAAAAGTGAAGAAAAATTATTTTTTCTATTTTTATTCAATTTTTAAACTCTTCTCATCGGGTTGCCATGTGCGAGCGCGCTAGGCCAAGAAAGTGCAAGAGTGTGGCGACATCATCGCCTCCGTCGGTATGAAGGGCCTCGAATAAGCCTGTGAATTTTCTGTTTACCCCACGGTGAGGCTAGGCTAAATTTGACGAACGTTTTGAGGTATTCGTTAATAAATGGAATAATTACTCAGAAAGTAATCATTATAACAACATTCTAGACATAATATTATAGTTGCTTAAAAGTAATATTGGGGCAGTCGAATGGATTGAATATATTCTGAAAATACATTTTTCTTTGCTTCTAACTCATAAGCCGAACTTCTGCACTACGTTGCTTTCAGCTTCAATCGCGCAACGCGGCCTAACTGTGGTATCGTCGTGTAATGAAGCTTTCGCTTTCTTGGTCTGCTGGCACTCTCGCACATGGCAACATCCGATGAGATGAGTTTCGTGCGATGATTTCATAACTAGGCATAGGCTACAGCCTAGTAGTAGTAGGAGGAGGCCCGGGTAGCCTTCTGCCTGGCCGTAGGCCTACATCTAAATTTGTTGCAATGATGACGTCACGATTGACTTATAATAATAATTATCTCTAGGCCCCGAGCTCAGGCTAGGACAACTTCAACCCAACACCTAATACCGGACAAAATATTATTTATTGTACTAATTAAGTATGTTTTAATAAGTAGTATTTAATTTTTAATTTGATTTTTAATACACGAGAGTAGCCTAGATAATTGCTTATTTTGATTTAATCAACTAATATTAATATTAGTCAGATTCTGGGTTGAAAAAATTGAATAATGTTCCTTTAGAGGCATACTAAAAACAATAATTTTATTCCCTCACTTTCAACCAATTGGATGGCTAAGATTGAGGCAAGAATGATTAATTTTTTACAAACATCTACAATGTGGCCAATGCTATTTTAATCTTGTAAATTTATATTACTGTATTTGTACAGGTCATTCAAACAGAGCAAGTTTCCAACAAACATTGGCAATTGACTGAGGAAGGAAAGTTGTTCTTGGAACATGGCAGCCATGAAGCCTGTGTCTTTGAAGCTGTTTCAGCAGAGGAAGGAATGTTACAAGAAGAACTCATGGTAGCTGTGATTCAAGAAATTACTTTTATAAAATAGTTTTCAGCTAGTTTTACAATAATCTACTCAGATACAACAAAAAAAACTAAACTAGTGGGATTTTTTTTTTTTTACAGTTGTAGGTATGGGAGCACATTATTACAATTTAGTAATCTTTTATAACATTAAATAAGAAGATTTTAAGTATTGACCAATTTTAAAGAAGATACTTGGGGGCAGTCTTTGCAGCAGTTTCAATTTAAGCTCTCCACCATGAGTTTGGGTTGAACTCATGGTGGGCAAATCGTTTGTGCTTTAGAGTAGGTGCTTTATCTACAGGTACGGTTGTCTCTCCACCAAGGACCATAAGTGTATACCTATTATGGTCAAACACTGATGCACTGATTACTGAACTGCAACAATTCAGTGTGCCATATGAGCTTACAGTAATTGACAATGGTATCTTATTGTTTTACTTTCCAAAAAGAGGGGGGCTGGCCCGACCCGGTCCCCTCCCTAAATGTACCCCTGAGGGTACAGTAGGAATGTGAAGGGCATAGAGGTCTTGGTATGATGATTTGCTGATATAAAAATGTGTATTGTTTGTAATTTGTTAACAGAAAACATCTCCAAATGCAAAGATAGGGTTTAGCAAAGCAATGTCTGCCGGTTGGTTGATAATGGACAAAAAAGCTGAAGGAGGGCCTAGAGTTAAAAGAAAGGTTTGTACTAAATTCATTCAAACTCAAATATTTTTTTTCTAAAGGAGTAAGTTTTGTAAAATATATAGCTAATGATATATAATGACTTCAGTATTATTGCAAATTCATAATTTATAAGTAGCTAAACATGACCTTGATCTTCATTTAATAGTTTTTTCATCTTTATTTTTATTTTATTTATTCATTTTGAAGTAATAAGTAAAAAACATTCAAGAATAAAAACACAGAACAGAAAACTTGTTTCCACTGTGGTCCCTAAATAAGAATACTAAAATTTCAGAATAATAATAGAACAATAAGGAAACAATACATCTCTTAATGTATCATCTATTAATGTTTTACTTGCTTTTAAGTGCATTTTCACTATCACTATTATTTTTATACTTTTCTGTAATCGTATTAGCAAGGTCTCACCACAAAATGAGTCTCATGGTTAGAAAATCAAAAATTTATATTATATTATATATGGGTAGATCATATTATAAGCATCAATTTGGTCTTTGAAGGGCTTCCCGAGGATAAGTAGATCGAGAGATGTGAGCATTTAAAGTTTAGGTATACTGTATGAGAACCACATTTGCAGAAAATTGGCCTCAAAGATAAACTAACCTGTGCACATAATAGGACTAGAATTACAGAATACTGTATGTGCAGAAAACACTTTTTTGGAAAGAAAGTATACAATCATTAAAAATATATCAAGTTATTCAAAAACATTCAAATTTTGACTTTGGCCCATTTAGGTGAATATCTCAATATGATTTCACCAACGATGCATCCATTTTGTGGTGAGGCTTTGCATTTTATTGTAACACTGCATAGTCCGTAGTTTGAATATTCAGTAGATTTTTTTTTTTTTTCGATTGTATACCAGGCTTCAAACACTTACATTGTATTGTATTATGATAGACTGAATATGAATGTATTGTATTGAATTGAATTGATTCACATCAACACAAGGATGTAGTTATTGTGGGTGAGGTGAATGGGGCTACACTTGTCTCTATGATTTGTTGAAATCAATAGACACAATCGGCGACTCGGATCATGTGACCTATGCTAGGTAACAGTAATACTAAAAAATACATGGCTTTTGCGGAGCACCAAAAACTATACCAAATTGATTGTAAATTGAACTTAAGAACATTGTCATAATGGTTTGCAAATGCTGGGCCTTCACCTGTAGGCCCATATCTATGGCCTAGTTAGCCAAATCTGCGCCGAAAAAAATGATTGTAAAAGCATTATCTTCCACAACCATGCAAGCTGGAGAAAATAAAGGACGTCATAAGCAAGAAACCCTTTCATAAAGGGCCTAAAAAATAGTGGAGGCTACAATATATTCCACACCTGGCTGTTAAATATACACTTTGAATTATTACCAGAGGTGGCGTCATATGAGGTAGAAGGCCACAAATCGTCGGGAAAAAAGCTCGCCCACGAGGACATTGGACTGGACCCCGCCTGCCAGGGCATGACGCCACCCCAGATTGTTACACAAAATAATGTATAAGAAACGGTATAAACATAGGCGAACGAAAACCCTTGACTACCCAAATTACATGTGTATAGTGAACTCTTTAGCACCTGACCTATTTATGTTAATGCGTAGCGCGTACATTCCTGAACTGTAACAAAATACTGAAATGACTTTGTACTCTACTGAGTGCTGTGTCTTTGCTTCTCATAGAGTACTGTGGGAACATATTCACATGAAGTTTCCCCACTGAATTTCTATAGTTACAGTTTCCAGGCAACCAGTATTTTTGCACGTAACAATGTACATAGGCTTACAGTAACAGCATCCATTATTAATAATTATTTTTATCGTTTTGAAACGATAAACATAAAAGCAATACATAACATGAAATGCAAAATAACAAAACAAAATAATGCCACATTTAAATTTAAACGTAATTACTTATATGATATTTGGAAAAAAAAAAAAAAACCAAAAAAAAAAAACACATTAATTTTGTTATCCATTGGTCGAAATAACAAGAAAATCTGCAAGAAAGATTGCTGTGGTGCTGCTGAATCATCAGGCAGTAAAACAGTTAATGTTACCAAGATAGTGGGTGCTATTTCTTAAAAAACAACTTAAAGCATCAGTCGTTAGGCCAACTCTATGGTCAAGCTAATCACCGATATTATTGACCAACCAAAAAAAAAAAACACATTAATTTTGTTATCCATTGGTCAAAATAACAAGAAAATCTGCAAGAAAGATTGCTGTGGTGCTGCTGAATCATCAGGCAGTAAAACAGTTAATGTTACCAAGATAGTGGGTGCTATTTCTTAAAAAACAACTTAAAGCATCAGTCGTTAGGCCAACTCTATGGTCAAGCTAATCACCGATATTATTGACCAATCATGATTAGCGTGGGAGTTTCTGGATGGATCAGTCATGTCAGTGATACGTTTAGGAATGCCAAATTGAATTGTTTTCACTGATAGCCTTATCGTATTAACTCGGTGTGAGGTAATTAATCTATATAGCTAATGATATATAATGACTTCAATATTATTGCAAATTCATAATTTAAAAGTAGCTAAACATGACCTTGATCTTCATTTAATAGTTTTTTCATCTTTATTTTTATTTTATTTATTCATTTTGAAGTAATAAGTAAAAAACATTCAAGAATAAAAACACAGAACAGAAAACTTTTTTCCACTGTGGTCCCTAAATAAGAATACTAAAATTACAGAATAATAATAGAACAATAAGGAAACAATACATCTCTTATGTATCATCTATTAATGTTTTACTTGCTTTTAAGTGCATTTTAAATTTTTTCACTATCATTATTATTTTTATACCTTTACTGTAATCGTATTAGCAAGGTCTCACCACAAAATGAGTCTCATGGTTAGATAATCAAAAATTTATATTATATTATATATGGGTAGATCATATTATAAGCATCAATTTGGTCTTTGAAGGGCTTCCCAAGGATAAGTAGATCGAGAGATGTGAGCATTTAAAGTTTAGGTATACTGTATGAGAACCACATTTGCTGAAAATTGGCCTCAAAGATAAACTAACCTGTGCACATAATAGGACTAGAATTACAGAATACTGTATGTGCAGAGAACACTTTTTTGGAAAGAAAGTATACAATCATAAAATATATCAAGTTATTCAAAAACATTCAAATTTTGACTTTGACCCATTTAGGTGAATATCTCAATATGATTTCACCAACGATGCATCCCATTTTGTGGTGAGGCCTCGCATTTTATTTTAACATTGCATTATCTGTAGTTTGTTTATTACAGTAGATTTTTTTTCCCCGATTGTATACCAGGCTTTAAACATTTACATTGTATTGTATTATGATAGACTTAATATGAAAGGAGTGTTTTGAATTGAATTGATTCACATTAACACCAGGATGTAGTTATTGTGCGTGAGGTGAATGGGGCTACGCTTGTCTCTACGATTTGTTGAAATCAATAGACACAATCGGCGACTCAAATCATGTGACCTATGCTAGGTAACAGTAATACTAAAAAAAATGCATGGCTTTTGCGGAGCGCCAGAAACTATATCAAATCGATTGTAAATTGAACTTGAGAACATTGTCATAATGGTTTGCAAATGCTGGGCCTTCATCTGTAGGCCTATATTTACAGCCTAGTTAGTCAAATCAGCGCCGAAAAAAAATGATTGTAAAAAGCAAGTTATGATCTTCCACAACCATGCAAGCTGGAAAAAATAAAGGACGTCGTAAGCGAGAAACCCTTTCGTAAAGGGCCTAAAAGTAGTGGAGGCTACAATATATTCCACGCCTGGCTGTTAAATATACACTTTGAATTATTACCAGAGGTGGCGTCATATGAGGTGGAAAGCCACAAATCGTCAGGAAAAAAACTATCGCCCCCGAGGACATTGGACTGGACCACCACCTGCCGGGGCATGACACCACCCCTGATTGTTACACAAATAACGTATAAGAAGCGGTATAAACATAGGCGAACGAAATTAACCCTTCACTACCCGAATTACATGTGTATAGTGAACTCTTTAGCACCTGACTTATTATGTTAATTCGTAGCTTTGTACTCTACTGAGTGCTGTGTCTTTGCTTCTCATTAGAGTACCGTGGGAACATATTCGCAGGAAGTTTCCATACTGAATTTCTATAGTTACAGTTTCTAGGCAACCAGTATTTTTGCACATAACAATGTACATAAGCTTACAGTAACAGCATCCATTATTAATAATTATTTTTATCGTTTTGAAACGATAAACATAAAAGCAATACATAATGTGGAATTCAAAATAACAAAACAAAATAATGCTACATTTAAATGTAAACGTAATTACTTATATGATATTTGGAAAAAAAAAAAAACACATTAATTTTGTTATCCATTGGTCGAAATAACAAGAAAATCTGCAAGAAAAATGGCTGTGGTGCTGCAGAATCATCAGGCAGTAGAGCACTCAATGTTACCAAGATAGTTGGCGCTATTTCTTAAAAAACAACTTAAAGCATCAGTCGTTAGGCCAACTGCATGATCAAGCTAATCACCGATATTATTGACCAATCATGATTAGCCTGGGAGTTTCTGGACGGATCAGTCATGACAGTGACTACGTTTAGGAATTACGTACGGTAATTTACGGCAATTTCTTTATTCACGGGAACCCAACTTGAAAATTTCCACCCAGTCTAAAGATAGTACCATGGCCCTCCACCCACCTATATTATAGATTAATCCCGTTGCACATCCTTAAAATCCACTTTACCAATGTTATCACCACCCACCCTTAAAATATCGACCTCCACGCCCAGCCTTAGTTTCTACAGCTAGAGGAAGTTATGATTAAAGGTTAAAGGTTATTCATTTATATTGCACAAAATACGAGTCTCTATGTGCAGAACAAGTGAGCAGATTAAGATTATATATTTTAGGTTACCTCAATAGAAGACATAGCAAAAGAACAGGTGATGAAAGTCCAAGCAGGAGGAATTGATTCGATTCCAGATAAAGAAAGAAATGAGTTGAAGAAAAGGAAACTAATTATGGAAGTGTAAGTGCAAAAAATAATACTTAAGAAGAATGTTTTTGTTCGATTGCTTATAAAAATTAATGAAGTTTATGTGTTCATAACCACTGTTTTTGGTATGTCATGCCCTGTCTGCTTCTTATGATTTGGTGTCAACTATGGGTGTCAAATTAATAAATATCACTTTTGAGTACGGAGCACTAATTTTCAAAGTGCTTTGGTATTACAGCAATCCTATACTCTTTGGTATTACTAGGCTTCCCACAACTTTCCAATTTATTTATTTTTCTTAGTATTAGATAGTTTCGGAGAGCACTACCAGCGTCTGTTCATGTCGAGAAACATGTTATGTTGTTGAATCTTGGATGGGAATTAGAAACCAACAGAAATTATAGTATAAATGCCATGCAAATAAGTACTATGGAACGCCATTGATGCCAAAATTGATTTATTTTTACGCGTTTTCACTAATTATGACAACATTTATGGACTGGAATCAAGTATTTATATATTTCATTGTATTTGAAAATTGGTTTACAATTTCTTTTTAACTAAGGAGAATAACTATTATAATACATTACTGTAGAATGATCTTTTTTATTTTTTAAAGCAAATATTTAACAAAGATTTGACATTTGTATTTTTTAAGGTAAATTGAAATATACAAATGATGCATAGAAGTCAGACATTTTATACTGAATGAATATTTTGGAGCTACTTTTTATATTATATTAGAGTTTATTCCATTTTTAGCAGATTATTATCACTATATACATGTTACATATATTAATTGTATACTTGGACAAATTGACATTTAGTAATATATTATTAATGTTTGTTATATACCGTAAAACCTCAAATAGAAGCCCTGGGCTTCTTTTTTTTAGACCTTTGAGAGCTGGACTTCTTTTCAAAATGAATGCTGTAAATTTTGGGAATTACTAGTATAAAACAATAAATAAGTCTGTCTGTATCATGGAGTGTATTAACTGGCATTAAATCATCTAAACTACTGTACAAGCCAAGCAGGTTTTTAATTATTTGTTTCTTTTGGAATTCACGTACAGTGTACTGTAGGCCTACTGTACTACCATGAAAAAGAGGCTCATGGGCTTCCTTTCGAGACTGGCTTCTTTCTGAGGCTACTTTTGCAAACTAAAAAGGGGGCTTCAATTCGAGATGGCGTCTCGAGGTTAAGCCCATTGGGCTTTTATTCAAGGTTTTACAGTATTATATTATTTAGTAGAATTTCATTTGTAATAATTCAATTTTTCCACTTCATTTTTACAGAGTTGTTAAGAGTTTCAAAGTATCAAAGGGTGTGAACTTCTGTCTCTCAGTCAGCAAGTTGGAAACCGATTTAACACCAGAGATGCTCTCCAGGTAAAAAAAAATAAATAAATAAATTAGCCTAATTTTCAAATGTAAAATTTAAAAGGATGTTTTGCTTTAACACGTCGACTGCCAGACCTTTTTTTAAGGTTCCTTCCTATGTGCCAGAACAAGTTTACATGTACAAAATTTTATCTAGTCATATATCATCAAAATGATATGTCTAATAAATTGGCCGAAAAATATTAGGGGATGATTAAACTCATCGACGGCACTGTGACAGCACTTTTTATTGACTATGCCAAGTGCGAGTTTATCTCGTCTGCTCTTTGCATGGATTGGTATATGTTCAAAGGATTCCCCCACTTGTGCTGCTTGAGTGTACTACCGGCAACATAACACAACAAACATACATATGTCACCTGCACGTTATCGTCTAGGGTTATCTTCCCCGAACTACCATCCGTTAAGTCTCTGGTTCTACAATATGTAACAAAGAAGTAATAAACGCTAGAATGTTACCCCGATTTTGACGAGTATACTCGTTCCTGGCACCCTCAACAACACCCTGTGGGACGAGTATACTCAACGCTGGCAGCCAACATGTTAAACATATGATTATAATAATTGTGATAAATTATAAATTATTTGATTTGTTTTGTTAGTGGTTCGTGGAAGGAGCAGAATTTTAAAGCCTATAATTTCAATGCAATGGGAGTCATGCCAGTGTCGGGGCATCTTCATCCTCTTATGAAAGTGCGAGCTGAGTTCCGACAAATCTTTTTAGAAATGGGGTAAGTACTGCGGGACTACTTTTCAAACTTTTTCTTTTCATTGTGTATGGATGTCGCTAACTACAGCCTTAACGTTGGCGCTGGTTTGAGGTGCTCTTTGCCCAGGGTTTACTTGGTACATCTAAGTCTCTTCATGCAGGTCCAATGTAGATCCATGGCTCGTGTGCACTTTAGAAACCCAATTGCATCTTTATTCTTTTAGAAGAGTAATTGGTTTAATAGTTACCCAGATGCTCTGGTTCATGTAAGTGCTTATGGTTTTGAAAAACACCTGAAAATAACCTCTGAGGCATTTTGGGCGGTCAATTTTCCATTTTTCTTTCTTTTTTTCTTCTTTTTTTTAACTTCCAAAAAGGTGGGCCGGACCCGGTCTGCACACCACCCCCCCCCCCTCTAAATCCACCCCTGTTGAATATTCAAAAATCTGTTTCTGATTTACCATTCCAAGTTTTTCGTCAAATACCTTTTATTGTGTCAGAAAAATCTGGTGCACTACATTCAATTTTTTTTTTCAATCCAGAGCCTTAATCTCATTTATATTTAAGAACTGGAACAAGATAAATAATTTTATTCATTCGCTCTTAGATTCACGGAAATGCCGACGAATAATTATGTTGAGAGTTCCTTCTGGAATTTTGATGCCCTTTTTCAGCCGCAGCAACATCCTGCAAGGGATGCCCATGACACATTTTTTATCCAAGGTATGTAGTAGACAATCAATTAGTCAGTTACCAATCAATGAATGGGAACAGAATGTAGAACATATGTCTGTTACAATATATGATGTGCTGTAATGTGTTGAGCGTCTCAATGTTGATGAACGTTCTAACATAACAGACGAACGATGCAAACTTAAGGGCCACAGCCCAATTTTGGGCCACAAAACATTTTTGGAGGGCTGCAAATTTTGTGGTCAGAAGAAAAATTTATCAAAGATTTGTTTTAGTAAATCTGCTACATTGATATAGCGAATACAGTATAATTATTGCAAATTATAAGAAAATGGAGGTAATTTTCACTATCAGAATTTCATGCTATAGGCTTTCGTATGTTGGTCCCTGAAACAGCTGGGCCGAGGCTTGATCTAGTATCTCATGTAGGCTGTAAAGTCAAAAGTTTGCTGTTCTAAGATACATATGTTTGGAATTACAAAAACCAAATCAACTGTTTCATTGTTCTATTTTGTTTATCTCATAGATCCAATGTATGCCACAGAATTCCCGATGGATTACCTGGAGAGGGTAAAAAAAGTCCACTCGGAAGGAGGCTTTGGCTCACAAGGGTAAGTTGAAAATTATTGTCCACAATACAGGAAAGATTTTCTTCTGCTGTTCAGGAAAGATTTTCTTCTGCTGTTCAGGAAAGATTTTTTTTTGTTGGCTACCTTCTTATTATATTGGTGTTCCAAGAACTAAATATAAACAAAAAAACTCTTTCGATGAAAAACTGAAAAATTCAAAATGTCTCTGCGAGTTTAAAATAAAATTGAATGATTCCAAATTTTAAAACTTTTATGAACTGATGATTGTGTTTGCTTGTTTCCGTGTTTGTTTGAAATGTGTTATCTTTCTGAAATTCTGTGTGAGTTGCCTTTTTGAATCTTATATCTTATTTTTTTTAATCTGTTTATGAGAATTCTTCTCGTTTCTTTTAATGTTTTACCTTAAATTGAATAGGTTTTTTATCTGTAATTTTCTGTTGTTATTGTTATTATTATTATTATTATTATTGATAATATTTGTTGTGATGAATTTATTGTTAATATTTTAATTTTTATATAATTATTATTATTTTTTTTTTTTTAATTATTGTATTTTCTACGTTGAATTTGGGTTTTGCCGTGTATAAATAAAGAGATCTCTTTCTGGGCCTTATATTACAGAGAAAGCACTGCCGCCAATTTTAGTTAGTATCTGTTGCACGGGCAACTAAATGGATAAAAGTTGTGCCCAGCTCTGGCAAAACCCTCTGTTTGTTGCAATTTGAAATTTCCTACCAGCACCCAAAATAGCTGATAATCATAATTTTGAACATTTTCAAGTTTTTGCATTTTATAAAAGAAGATATATTGAAGAACATTTCTGAAAAATAACAATCACTTAATCCAACTAAAAAGTATATTAAAAGTATTTTTAAAATACAATAATCTATTGATTTTGGCATCTTTGGAAGCTGTTTTCTAAAAACCTGCATGACTGATATCTAATGAATTAAATATTCATAACTTTGCTAATACTACTCAACCAATTTCCATCAAATAAGCACTGTATTAAAGAAGAATTAATGCAGAATCTGAGAACACTAACAACTCATTTTCTAATTTTTCCTACAAACGACTGGTTTTGCCAGAGCCGGTTACAATTTATTCCGAATGACATAAGAATTGTGTAACCTGAATACACATACTCATAATCCCCATTAAAAAATAGAACTTTCCACTAAGCCCTGCCCCCTTGGATATTGTCGTTAAGGTCCCACAAAATGATAGCATAAACGTATGTGAACATGTGCATTTGTGGGACACGCGTGTTTGTGAGACAAGTGCATAATCATTGCGGTGTTCTGAGTGGTCAGTTGTGATTGGTTGACATCCTTGAACAGTCCATTACAATCTCCTCCACACATGTCTTAATACATTTTAATGCCAAAAGGCTTAACAGCTTAATAACAATAATTAAACATTTTTATAGCGCAAATTATAGAAATAATCAAATCAAATAACCCTCTTACTCTGAATATTTTTATATATATTTTTACTATTTGAACATTTAATCGGTTTTTGACTTTTGATGATGAAATACAAAATAATTATATCAAATAAAATTTTGATTGATCATACAGTAGTTCATTTATACATTGTTTTTGTTGTTGTCTTGGAATTTATTAGATATAAGTATGACTGGAATATAGAAGAGGCAAAGAAGAACCTTCTTCGTACACACACTACCGCTGTCAGTGCTCGAATGCTGTATAAACTAGCTCAGGTAAATCAGTGTAACACAGCTCAAGTGAATCGCAGAAACCATTAATGAATTGAGTTACAAGCCATTATGGTTGTTTATAATCACCATCTCATGTTCACATGATAATTAAGGGTGGCTCCCTTTAATTGGAAGCCTGATTTCTAGAGTGCCAATGAGCCTCACTTACTGCAGGTGTTAAATCTAGAGTGCCACAGAGACTCACCAAGGTGTTAAATCAATTTTTAATGAAAGCCTATACTATTAAGCTACTTTGTCTAAAGCGCTGTCAAGCCATCTACATAATTAAATGTAAGTAAATCCATAAATCAGTATTTTTGGAATACACTACAAGTTACAGAGATTTCATGGCAAGTTCAATAGGATGGTACCTTTATTTATAACACAGGTGCACAATATCCGACCCGACAGCAATTTTTTGCAGCCTGTAATAAACTCTTGTTTAGTGGCCCTACGTCGATCGTCTTTCAAATGTAATTATTAAAACTGAGCATAATGCGGTATTAAAGCAAAATCATTTTGGCCCTTTGATTTATTTTATGCCCATGTGCACATTAAATATGTAACTTATCTCCCAGTGTATTGTCTCATCTTCACCAAAACTGCAGTAATACCATATATATTTGCATACAAGGCTTAACATATCAAATTACAATTGAAAAACGGCGGTCATTTTATACACACGACAAATATAAGTTTTTTAAATCACGTTGGTCGTATGTGCAGACCGTCCGTAACATACAAATTTACTATTGCAATGAACCTATTAATGTTAATATGAATGAACGCAATTTTCAATACCGGGAAATAAAATTTTGATCAACATATAAAAGCCCATAACATTGTATATTTTGAAGAGTAGCCCTACATTTGACTCCGTTTTTAGCAAGCTACATGTAGTATCAAGACCATAAAGGGCAGCAAAATATATGAATTCCGACGGTGAAACGGAGTTCGTCTTATGTGACCCAACGTACTAAAATCCTCCAAAATTCTTTCTAAACTCGGGGGGTCGTCTTGTATGTGGGTCGTCTTGTACACAAGTATATACGGTACTTGGATAACAAGAGATACACTTTATTCTATGAGAAATACCCTCCAACATCCAAAGATTTTATTGCTTTATCTACAAGGATCAGCGCAAAATGTCCTTGCATAGTGGCCACGTAGCTTCACTCTAACAACAGCAAAGGTGGCGCCGCCCTTACTCGGGCTCAACCATTTAGTGACAGAATAATTTTTCTATCGTTATCGTTATCAGTTGTTATTATAGAAAATTAATTAAGCGAATGATGGTCTATTATGAATTATGAAAAACTATGTTTTTGAACGACAAACGGCAGCTCAATATTTATCAGCGTTTAATACCGGATCTCTAAAATTTTGTCTGCTATTAAAATTAGCTCTTTGCATTGGTCAGTTTGTTAGTCATTGCTTGCCAGCCATCTTCAGCTGAACTAAAAACTAGGACTTGAATTAGTCATACGAACTTCAATGTTGTTTATGGATACAAATTTAAGTAGAAGTTACAACAAGACTAAATGAGGTTCTAGTTCAAGAAGTTCAACTAAAGTTCGTTTTAAGAATACCGGCGTTAAACATTTTATTTTTGTTTTTCATTTATTTTTTAATTTCTAGTTTAACGTACGTTTTCATTATGTCAATGAGGAAAAGCCCTATGTTCATAG
Source organism: Anneissia japonica (assembly GCF_011630105.1). Classification (NCBI taxonomy): domain Eukaryota; kingdom Metazoa; phylum Echinodermata; class Crinoidea; order Comatulida; family Comatulidae; genus Anneissia; species Anneissia japonica. The sequence continues at coordinate 103,196 of NW_022705221.1, forward strand.
TAAGTGTATTCTATTCTATTTTATTAGTTGGAAGAATTTCACCCTGTGAAGTATTTCTCAATTGACCGTGTGTTCCGGAATGAGACACTGGATGCGACTCACTTGGCTGAGTTTCACCAGATAGAGGGCGTTGTTGCTGACTATGACCTTTCCTTGGCAGACTTGATTGGTGTTTTGCATGAATTTTTTAACAAACTAGGTAGGTCAACATTTCAAATTGTCATGAACTTGGAACTGAACTTCAGCAAGGAAGGAGCAACTGAATCCACAACCTGTATGTAGTGCTTGTATGAGTGATTTTGTAATTTATTGTTTTCACGTGTTTCTTCTTGTTAAATATGGTAATAAAAAAAACATGGGGAAACAAAAAACAACAATGTTATATATCTTATAGAAATTATTCGGTAAGCTTTTTACAGTAGTACTTACTCATTAAGATTCAAGATAAATTTATTGTCACATATAATCAATAGCGTATCTACGGAGGGAGGGGCGCGGGGGTGCACACCCCAAAAAATATTACTTGCGCCTCAGTCGTGCCCCCCCCCCCAAAAAATCACGCTCAAGTAGTTAAAAATCGCCTTATTTTGCGAAGTAGCGCCCCCTCAACTGATCATCGAGCCCTTCCCCACTTCACCTTTGCGCCCCCATTAGCACCTCCATTTCAAGACTTCTAGATATGCCACTGCATATAATAACATGAAATTTGCTTTCCTGTGCTTATACTGTACAATAAAACAATATAATATACACATCACAAAAATATAAATACAGATATAAATACTAGATTTGAACTCGTCACTGAGGACGAATTATGTGATCCGTCACACTTTGACCCTCAAAGAAGTGTGCGTGGTGCGGATCGAACAATTTTTAAATGCTAAAAATTGCCTAAAGTATACGCTAATTCATTTTTTAAAAAAGAATTTGGAGCATTTTAAAAGATTTACTCGTGTACGCGCACGTCATTATGCACGTGCGCATAGTAATGTCACAAATGTTGACTCCTGATATGAGATATGCATAAACTCTCATTGACAAACGCCTGTTGGTGAGGGACTTATTATCTTTCATAATATTAATATCATATATAAAACTTCAGTTTTTTAATTTCAGAGGGCAATATAATGACGTCACAATGTCCGATTAGCCATGATGATCTATAAAATCGTATCTACAACTCATGTGCTTTCAGAATATGTAATAAAAATTGGAGGTCACCTTTCATCCTAAGGAGATATAACTGATTAAAAATAGGCCTGATTTTAGCATACTGTATATCGGCACAAAAGCGCGCAAAGATCCCTATGTTTGATGCACGCGTACGACATTGCTATTGGCCATAAGATGACTGAAAAGAATGGAAATTAATGAATACAATGTCAGAAACCCAAAATATGTAAAAAGAAATGTAATTTCTCGCTTCCGTACGAGCTGCGCACGCAAAAATTTTTACGCTCGCGTAGTGGAAAATTTTTCTAAAAATTTGAAATGCTCAAAATGGCCTGAAATCGGCTCTAATTTAATCAAAAAGTGATTTTGTGCATTTTAAAGTTTTGATGCACGTGTGCGCATACTACAACGCACACACAAAATATTTTGGTACGTGGTACTCCAATTTGACCTAAAGTTTATGCCTACTAGATATGAATAAGAAATGACAATTGATTAGGATGATATGATTGATAATGTAAAAATGTTCCTTGAAGTGCACATGTGCATAGCTCACGGCAATTTTGAGATATCGTGCTAACAGGTATTTTACAGAAATGTAGAATAAACTAGATTTGAACTCGTCACTGAGGACGAGTTAGGTGATCCGCCGCAATTTGACCCTCATTAAGATCACGTGGTGCTGATTGAAAAGTGTCATAATATGCTAAAATATGCTGTAATTAGTTTTTTTAAAAAAGAAAATTTTGAGCATTTTAAAAGATTTCCGCATGTGTACATGTACGTCTTGACGCCCGTGAGCACGGTAATAGCACAAAGAGTGACTCCTGATATGAATAATGTGTCAGGAACACAAAGTATGTAACAAAA
>NW_022705221.1:105984-114751 GCF_011630105.1 Anneissia japonica
TATAATGTGATTATTATTTAAAGAATAAAAGTTTACATAGAGGTAAAAGAAAGGTCAGTAAAATATCTTCTTTTTTTTTTTTTTTCGTTTTCTGAAGTGTTCAACACAGTATTATGAAAACAGTCAGTATGTGCAATGACATTATTACATAATTTAAGATGGTCAGTATCCCAACAATTAAACTTATATTTAGAACATCAACAGATAGTTTTGAGTAGAACTATCTAGGTGTGTAGATAGTTGTGAGTAGAACTATCTAGGTGTGTAGATAGTTTTAAATAGAACTATCTAGGTGTGTAGATAGTTTTGAGTAGAAATATCTAGGTGTGTACATAGTTTTGAGTAGAACTACAGTATCTAGGTGTGTAGATATTTGTGAGTAGAAGTATCTAGGTGTGTAGATAGTTGTGAGTAGATAGTTGTGAGTACAACTATTTAGGTGTGTAGGTAGTTTTGATTAGAACTATCTAGGTGTGTAGATAGTTGTGAGTAGAACTATCTAGGTGTGTAGGTAGTTTTGAGTAGAACTATCTAGGTGTGTACATAGTTGTGAGTAGAACTATTTACGTGTGTAGATAGTTCTGAGTAGAACTATTTAGGTGTGTAGATAGTTTTCAGTAGAACTATCTAGGTGTTTTTCAGCAAGCATTTAATATATTATCACTTTACCATGCAAACCTTCAAACAATATTTTACTGAGACTTATCAATCAATCAATCAATCATTTATTGCATTTCAATCAATCATTCATTTATTGCATGTCAATAAACCATTCATTAAAGATCTGTAGTAAAGTATAAAACCCCCTCAATTAGTCAATTACAGCATTAAAATTGTTCATTTTAGAATTTAATCCAATTTGTTATCAACCTCCATTGAAATGCAGATTTAAAGTTTTTTCTGATATACAGATATTTAAATCCTAAATTTAGTAGAACTAGTCAATTTAAGGCTCTATGCTGGGGAGCAGTAATGTCTTCCACCCAGAGATGTTGGAACACCACGGGACATCTTCCCAAGGGTGTCTGTCATTATCTGGGGTCTCTTGCTTGAATAAATAAAACTATAAATTAAATTTGTTTTGTATGTTGTTACAGATTCAGTCAAATTGCTTTTACTTCAACTCTAGGTATTTACCATAGAGACTCAATCAATCAATCATTCCATTTATATTGCGCCATTCTGACGGTTGTTGCTTGTACTGTATATTACATGATGTCAATCGCTCTACGTTAAAAATACACTGTTTATAGTAAAGTCAGGAAAAAACACCATAAAAAATTCAGTTACAACATATATCAAATAAGATATCAACTCCAATTTAACACAAATTGAAATGAATTTTTTGCTGGCTTACAAACTTTTGTACTACAATTATTAAATTCGTTACCACTCAATTGTAGAATGTGCTTTATCTGGGAGCTTCCGCACCAGTGGTGACTCCTGAAATTTGCAGCTAGGGTCAGACAAAATACATGGGGTCTGAACCAAGGGGAAAACTGGAGCCTCAGTCAGTCAGAATATAAAATCCCTGGTTGGGTTAATGGGAGAGTTGTTATGGCTTAGTATGGCCCAAAATACAGTATTAAGGATTGACAATCAAAAGACCGTTACTTTGATAGGGAAATTAATATTTTTGGTCCAACAACCTTGTAGTGGCATCAGAAAGGGAGGGTGTCTAGGCCTGTCTGATGGGAATACATCCTCTCACCCCTTTCCCCCGCCCCGCTGGCATCGCCACTGTCTTTGCCCGCACCCCATAAAAAAGCAACTGTCTCGCGCAAACATTATGTCTTTGAGCTGAGACTTGTCAATCTTTCAATGTCACTCAAACAACCCATGTCAATCACAATATGTCACACAATCATTAAGTTGATTCTAAAACTTTAACACCTGTCAATTATGAAATGTAAATCTATCAATCAGACTATTGCAAATCTTATATAATGGAGGTAGTTGTTGATAAAAAAAAAATGCCATTTATTTACTTACACTTGTGGTTTGACGGGTATAGTTACAGGCCTGGTTTTTTCCGAACCCATATATTTTAGTAAGTAATCTACAGTAGTCTGCTTATATTTAACGAGGAGTTGGATTTTCTGGCAAATGATTCCATTTTCTTATCACTGCAAGAGAACTAAATATTTGGCTGTCTTATCACTTATTTAAGGTTCATGTCATACAATGATCATTGTCAATAGTAATGATGAGATCTGATAATGATTCTATTTGTGCTATTGCTACTCATCACACCCTTGTGCTGTAAAGACATAGGAACAGAACCAATTTGTTTAAATATTAAGTTCAGTCAGCTAAGCTGGTGGTAGTGTCTGTGTGCGCCCCGAACCATTGAGGTCATTATATTCCAGGCTCAAATCCAGCACTGCTCTCCATATGTTTGGAGAACTGAAAAGCCCCATGTTTTCTAGAGAGCTGTGTAGCTCAGTCTGCTAAACTGGTGGTAGCCAGCCACTGTGTGTGCTGAACCGTGGAGATCCATTGTTAACCACTGGTACTTGTCTCAATTCCATCCGATGCTTTCCTTGTGTTTCAGCTGGAGGGCAAGTGTGTGGCTATACTTTATTCAAACACATAAAAACATATATAATTTTTTTTTATGTATTTTATATACAAAAAAAAAACATAGCATAGGCAGACAAATAAAACAATTCTGAATTTTTTTTCTAATTTACAAAACAACATGGCAAAATTCAAATATAAATATAAAAAAAGAGAAATTGCAAAAAAAAAACAAAATTAATTACAAAAATATTTGGCGGTGTTGCTGCAAAAAAAAATTTACCTTGAAAAGTAGCCAGTAACACAGTGACTCATCCTCACATTTACAATTACTGTTCTATTTTAATTATGTGTACAAACCAAAGTGATATTATATTAGTGTATAGCAAAAAAAAAAAAAAAAAAAAAAAAGAAAATAGAAATTCTTCTCCAAAATTGATATTTTCAAATATGTGGGATATGGGCAGTAAATTGAAATTAAAATTTCTTTTTTAACTTCAGACCAACAATGATTAAGTATGGAATTGACAACATCCGGGAACTAGTTGGCCATAAGGTGAACCTGCAGATGGTACATGACAATGCTATATGCCGACTGGACAAAGGAAATAAATAACACATTTTATAATGTACTAAAATATCACCAATTGTTAGGAATTCATTTTGCATTCAACTTAACGAGCGGTTTTGGGGGAATTTTTCTATTTTTAAAATTAATGTTTAAGTATTGAAATTAAATATGCATAGCTGTTAAGCGGGCACAGTGTGAGTGGATCGTCATTGAAATATTTCTGTTGCATGTCGTCGCAGTTCGGGGTGTCCATGAAATACGCAGCCAATATAAAGTGCATGCCCATCTTTAAAGATAGACTCTACTGTCATAAAATTTAACATTAATAACTTGATCATGTGATAATGTTGTGGTTCATTGTATATTAACAATCATTGAGGATGTCAAAAAATTTAGTGGGAGTGGTTGGCATAGCTGTTCTTCCCAACCTTGAGGTCAAAGGTTTGAATGCTCTGATTACTACCTGCAATATCATGGGGTCTCTCCGGGAGCTGAATATGTGTTCCATAGTGTGTGATCCAATGATTAGGGGGTAATAATGTAAACCCATAGAGGCCTTGGGTTGATGTGCTGTATAGATAAACTTATTATTGTTATGATGCTTTTATTTATTATTATTATTATTATTATTGTTGTTGTTGTTATTGTAATTATTATTATTATTATTGTTGTTATTGTAATTATTATGTAACTAAAACCTACCTTAAGGGGAACTGAGACAATGGAGGAATTAGAGAACAATTAAAAAAACGATGTTAAGGGGAAATAACACAAAAGGTATTCCCCTTAAGTCCAATTTATTTATTATAATTTTAATTATTATTATTATTGTTATTATTATTGTTATTATTATTGTTGTTGTTATTGTTATTATTGGATCCACTGCATCCCAGCCAATCACAGCATGGACAACTGAGGATGTTTACATCTACAGCAGAATGAGGATGAATAATGCAGTCTCACTGAAATGAATCATCTAAGGGGTCACAGTTTCAATCTCTCGCTGTGAATTTCACTTGTTTCCATTTAGCAAGGAAATTTATCTTCATTGCTTCTTTGGCGCCCCCCACCCCGGAAATAATAATAATGGGTACCAACATTTAAACATGTGGACACAATGACCAGGGAAAAAAAGTGCAAAGAAAGGCACTATTTAAACTTAGAAATAAATAAATAAAAAACATTCCTGCATGACTAAAGTTGAAACTGACCTCTTCATTTGTTTTGTTTACTTCACGTTGTTTGATGAATTGAAATGATCCCTTCTCTAATTTTACTTAATGCTATTTTTTTATTCCTGCTTTTGGTTTTGCTTCACCCAAAGGGCATGCTGACCTACATAATATAATTACCATATTGATTTTATATGGGAATTACTCTCCATGACAATCAGCCGCACGTTTTCTTCTCCCCTAAATTACAGAAATTAGAAACCTCTCCAATTGACTGGTGGTGGTGGTCAGCTGGTGTGAATGTTAATCCAATTTACTTTGGTAATTTACTTTGGTAGTCTACAGATTATTTTGATTATGTTTAATTCATTTTCCATTAAACGTTGTATCATCTTTAATGCATACATACTGTACAGTGGCGGCTCTAGGATATATTTTCTGGTGGGGGTGGGGCGCTAAGTTGTCCGACAGGGGGACTTGAGCTCGTAGGCTCGAGCTGGAGGAAGGGTTTGAGAGGAGGTTTCCACTCCCAAATGAGATTTTTTTTAAAGAATATCAACCTCTGGATGGCCGAAAATGGCACTCTCAGACTGTGACAGACATGTGTTGGCTTGGTGTGGGCCTATTTTTATATGATTTATGGTCTGCCCGACGAGCTCTGTCCGGCGGGGAGGGGGGGGCTTGACCTGTCCGGTGGGGAGGGGGGCTTAAGCCCTCCTCCCCACCCCCCGCTAGCGCCGCCACTGATACTGTAGTAAAACTTTAATATTTTTAAGCTGAATGCAGTGATCGGACAGGCAGAGGTGGCTCCAGAAATTTACCGACACAGGGTGTCAGACAGCGAGGTCTGAACCAATGGGCCGACTAGTGCCTCTGCGGTCAGCCTGTGTCCTGGAATAAAAATTCCTAGTACAGTTTATGGGAGAGTTATTATGACCCAAAATTGTGTTTTTTAGACCAGAATATTATGTATTGGCAATCAAAATATCGTTTTTGGAGAGGCAAATAACACCCCCTCCCCCGCCCCTCGCTAGCGCCACCACTGCGGACAGGGTCTGTTTCTACTGCCAAAGAAAATATGTATTTAAAAATATTTCTTTAAAATATATCTTTAGCAGTAGAAATAGGAACAGAAAATAACGAATTACTTTGTTTTCTGTGCTGTCTAAAATTTAATGACTTTATACCTTTGATTAGTGGTCGTGAAATACATGCCTTCGAAAATGAGAAGGGGCTGTGAAGGGATATTAGTAAAAATTGTTTCCAAAAGGATAAGATTGTAAAAATTAAAGTGAAGACAAAACAGAGATTACAGTTTGTTCTTGTTTGTTTCAGTGCATTGATGATATGTCAGGAATAAACATTTGAGTTTTCTAGCGATTCTGTTCAATGCCATCGTATTTTTATGTTCATTATTTCAAAGGTATACAATGGGAAAAACGTCGTGTGAACTATAATTGGACTGAGAAAATGATAGAACCCATCTGTCAGTGTGATATTAAAGTTAAATTTAGCTTTGTTGTCTAATTTACACGATTCTTGATTGGGAAAAGCTCCTTTGCATAACATTACGTACGTGTAATATTGATAATTGCAAAGGACTGTTGTCGCCAGCAGGGTGCCTGTGGCATAGGCGGGCTAGGAGTAACCTTCATAATTATTGTTATTTGGACGTGCGGAAACAAATATCTAGCACGGCGTTATTGCACACTACGTAGCGTGAATTTTGCGAAACCCATGAATCATGAGTATTACGAATGATTACACTAAAATTTAAAATATTGACTATTATTTCGTGTTATTTTTCTGCTGTCGCTCATAATAATACAATATAGGCCTAGAACATTAAAGCAAGCTGTTCATACTAAATTACCCAGTTGAAGATTATGTGATTTATTCAAGGAAATTCACTAGATGTACAGAAAACCTGTGTAATTATTTTATATTAAATTATATTAAAATCGCTACGGTACACGGTGGCTACAGTGTTTCTGGGCAAAAGCAGATTTAATTGGCCTGTTTCACCCATCGTTCTAGTCAAGCTGTCGGTGGGTGGGTGTGGATGAATGATTGAAATAATGAATATCTAATATTTACATTTTCAAAACTATCAAAATACAGTAGTACATCTAAGGGATTACTATTGGGGTGTGCAAAAATGGACCAACTGGGGTATGGGCATCGGATATAGAATCTCGGGTGGGGTCAGGGGTAGACCCGGTAGGATTGAAGTTTAGGTAGGCGTATTGTAGGTTTTCCCGATTCTGATGGTAAATCAATTCCAGCTCCGTAATCCAGTGTACATAGACTCAATGGGACTGTCCATACTAGCAAATAAATTTTATAGTATTTTTAGACATTTTCAAATGTGTAAAAAATGTGGACATTGGCGGGATATTGGAGCCTTGGAGGTCCATACACACCTTCTCATCCCCTGGATATGAGCCCGAAATTCATGCAAAAAACCTGTCAAATGACGCATTTTTAGTAGGCCTTATCAAACATTTAAAATGTAATTTGAAAAAAAACCAAAAAAAGCCAAATGACTTCTCCCAAAAAACACTTTAGCGTATTCACCGACCACGCCCGTTCTAATACAGTAACTCTTGCATGAAATATCAATGTTGTAAGCCATCTCATCGCTTATGATCGTTGACATGAACAGTATTACCGCCGTAATTACCAAACAATGAGTTATGTTAATCCACTTTAGGCGTCGGGGAGAATATCCTGTTTTAAATGGGTTTGCTTCATGATGTCATTTTTCCTACTTGCTGGGTACTGTATCCCAAATAAAGCAACGAATAATATTAGATAGGCTTACGTGTATCATACTGGAGCAGATGCAGGGGGCGCAGACGGTGCGATCGCACCCCCCTAAATTGTATTAAGAATAATAATTTGTGTATTACATTGTTGACGTGAATTATTGGTAAGATTATAAGGTATGAGAGCGAAATTCCGGGCACACAGTGGTCCATATTCGCAAGATGTTGTACCAGCTCCAACCATGTTGGGGCTGAGGAGGTGAGAAAGTTGGACTCTCATGCAGCCATGGGCACAGATGGGTCAGAGGACGGGGACAACCTAGTCGTGGCGTCCAACGACAAAGGGTCGAGACCTGTCCGACGGGAGGGCAAATGCCTACCCCCCCCCCCACTCCCAACTGGCGCCACCGCGAAACCCTACAGTGTTTTCTCTGTAATTGTTACATTGCGTACTACAGCTGTGCCCCACGCAATCTGGAAGGCTCTTATAAATGGACCTTTCAGGAACGTCAATCAAATTTAACACCTGACCAACCAGAACACGGCCAGGAATACGCGCGTTTCTAAAAGCATCGTGTGGCCCACAAACGCACATGTTTACGTATGTTTTCAGCGTCTGTCGTTTTGATAGCAACAATATCCAAGGTCCATTCGAATTGAATGACTAGTCATCGTCAGGCCAACAAAAGCTGTTGACGATCATAGTTTTTAGCGATTTTATGCAAACCAGGCCTTAAGATGCACTTGTTTACACAATTTCCAAGTTTATAAACACATATCCTATAATTATTACAATTAAACATAGTTATTTAATTTATGCTTTCTATAAATATCAGACATATCCGTTTCACTACGAACCTACTTCGGTGTTAACTCCCATGTATCAAGTTAATGTTCTCATTTTCTATACATTACATGACATTTACTACCATTAACTAAGATTCATCGGCGTACGCGTAGTTATTCTGATAGATAGGTTGCCGTCTTCAGCTATTATTAAGAAGATTGTGCAACTATAGAGGCAGTTTGAAGTCACCAATTAATGATGGTGATAATAATAATAATAATAATAATAATAATAATAATAATAATAATAATAATAATAATAATAATAATAATAATAATAATAATAATAATAATAATAATAATAGTGATAGTAACGATATTTATTTGGACTTTCACTCCCAAATGATTACAAGACACATCAAATTTAAACTACAAATAAAATCTAACCTCTATCTATTCAAAATAGCTTAAATTCATCTCTTTCTTCATTTCCCTCCTTCCCTGAACGATTCACATTTTACCCATCTTCACACTAAATGAAACTGTACTTATTTTCTAGAACAATTATATAGTTGTAATTAAATTTTAATTATGTATTAATTTATTTTAAAATATTTTATTTTTAAAAATTTGTAAATCCAGTGGTCAGTTGGTATCTGGCATTGATGCCAAATAAGCCTCCAAAACCATACATAAACAGTGCGACGCGGCGTTCATAATCGTCTTCATAATTATTGTATTATTGCTAATAATCTGTTGAGGCATTACGGTACTGCATCGTGTCTTGTTTTGTACATTTCTACTTCTATAAAATTTCTATAAAGTTAGAATTTCATGCAAGCATGATTGGAAACAATAGGCTGGGTGAGATTGGAATAAACAGCCTAAACAAGTAAACAGGAAGGCTAAAACTAAATATATATATAGTTTAGTTTTGGCCTTCCTGTTTA
>NW_022705221.1:115374-119536 GCF_011630105.1 Anneissia japonica
GACTCTTTTTGAATAGCTATAGTTTTTACTAATCACTATGGTTTAACAAAAAACTTGGTTCGAGCAACTAATCAGTGTCAGCGAGATTTGTGGGCGATAGCCTGTAGCGATTTTATGGTGACCAAGCTTAGTGACTGTTTGCAAATTTATGAGGGTTTTACGAGTTCTCTGAGCATTCATCTGCTTATTCGTAGTTTGTAGCCTATTCGTTTGTCTCAGTGATCAGAAGAATCTACCCTTTTTATCACGTTATCCTTTAACTTTAGGGTTAACGTCGTGCGGCGAAAACTACCTTAATGCGTAGCCAATACGCATTGATGATCATCAGAAAAGGGAATGCTATACTATAATTTGTGCGTCAAGTTATTGTCAGCTTTTGATAGTTGAAACTCACAGAACCTGAATTTAACAAGGCATGCCTAGGAATTGTCTTTCACTCAAATAATTACGAGCTGAAAATTATAACCAGTTTCAAATAATACGACCCCCTGAACGCAAACCGTGGGATGTTGATGCTTAAAATTTATTCGCGCACCTAGGAAATGACAAGTAGGCCTATACATTCAGGAATTCAAAGAAGACACTCTACTCCCTACCATTTGGTATATATATTTGATATAAATATATATACATATATATACATATACATATATATATATATAGTATATATATATATATATATATATATATATATATATATATATACATATATAATTTAACTGTATAAAAGTTTGTATTATTGTTAAATGAAAATCCATATAAATATTTAATCAACACGAAAATTTATATACTCCTGTAATTTTTAATAACTATTATATCATTTTGAATAGGACTAACGTTCTGGTTAACAAATGATTCCGTTTTCCTATTTAACTCATTACCACGCCAATAGACTAAATTAATTATTGCAAAATATAACCAGCTTTGCCAGTTTTTCGTTATGTTTACTTTGTGTCCGTTTTTTTTTCTATTTTAATAATGTAGACCGAAAGCTGAACAATTAGGCTTGATTTGGCTTAACGATATGAAATTAGGAGCCCTAACTATGGATGAAGTGTGCGTGTTGTATCACCATTAAACATGTGTTAATTGCCAATCGTGTTGCTGTAAAACCTTGAGTAAAGCTTGAAGCTTGCATCTGCAACACGCACTTTTGAAACGTGATTCGAATAACACAAATAATTTAATATGCAGCATGCGTTATGATAAATTTGTTCCTGCAAAGTGATGATATAATTATAGTAATGTTAATTTATATTATTTTTATTATCATCATTATTATTTTTTATTATTGTTATTATTATGATTATGTTATATAATTATTACTATTATTAAACATTTTTATATTATAAAATTAATAGCCTATTACTGATAATATTTAAAATTATTGTAAAAATATTAATAGTAATGATAGTAATAGTATGATAATAATAATAATTATTATAGTGATAATAATACTAATGAAAATAATAATTATTATTATTGTTATTATTTAAAATAATAATTGATAAATAGCCTATTACTGATAATATTTAAAATTATTGTGAAAATATTAATAGTAATGATAGTAATAGTATAATAATATTAATGATAATAATAATACTGATAGTGATAATAATACTAATGAAAATAATAATTATTATTGTTGTTGTTATTGAAAATAATAATTGATGGTAATAATAATAATAGTAATGATAGTAATAGTATAATAATATTAATGATAATAATAGTAATAATAATGATAGTGATAATAATACTAATGAAAATAATTAGGATCCATTGATTGAAGAAATCATTCAATTGTTTATACTTAATATTGAATTTGAAGTAACTTTCTTCGGGTTCTAATTAACCTTGATTTACGAAAGTCATTTTCAATTACAATTCAATTTAATAGCGGTGCACGATATCTTTGCGGTGACGAAAAAATAAGGAATTTTTTTTGCACACGGACCTAAAAAAAATCAAGACAAGCGTCTTAATTGAAAAATAATTAGACTGTGGAGGATAGGCAAATAACAATGGGAGTTGCAGTGATGACGTCACGATTGACTTTAATAATTATTATTGTTATTGTTAAAAATAATAATTGATAATAATAATAGTAATAACAATTATCATAGTAATAATAATAATAATAATTAGGCCTATAATTTTAATTATAAAGGAGAAATTTGATTAGTACTTTTCATTATCGTTTAAAGTGCTATCAAAACCCTTTATTATAATCAATGGAGTAGCACATGAGGGTAACCTTACGCAGCCCAGGGATATTGCCTCCATATTTTGTATCTGGAACATGGATGGGCCTCAAATCAGCGGTGCGGTCCACTTAAGGATCAAAAGGTGTAAAAATACACCATACGCCCCTTAAAAACTAAAAAAAAATTAAAGCTTTATAAATGCCGTCACAATGGTATACGCAGCCCCATGCCCCATAAAAGAAAGGCTCGAAAAACAGACATTCGGCCCTTTGATTACGCCATTGATTACGATGGCGTAATGATGGTGGTGGTGATGATGATGATGATGATGATGATGATGAGACGGTGATTTTGATAGTAACGATGACAGATGGTAGTGATGGTCAGGGCTGTACTGATACTCATACACATGTCCAGTAACATAAACGATGCAGAGCTGTGGCCAGAGAGCACACACGTTTCGTGGTACTGGGGTAGGCATACTTTAAAAAAAAGCGCCATGCGGATATTTTTTAACGATTTAAAGATGATGAAATCTGGCATTGCCTTGTATTGGTGACCCAGATATTGATGTTGTTGGTGATGCTGATACTGATGATGATGTTGATACTGATACTGATACTGATACTGATGATGATGATGATGATGATGATGATACTGATGATGATATGTTAATGAAGATTACGGAGTCAATATCTGCGTCGGGAAGGCAGTGGTGTGAGCATGGGCGCAGGTCATGTGGGACAGGGGAGACATATTATTAAGGGGGTCGGTACTCCCCACTTCATAGGTCAAAAAGATGACTGAAAATTATTGAAATGAGCCAGATTGTATTAAGGAAAGAGCGTTCTGCAGCAGTTTTATGCCGTTAAATTAAAATCATAATTTACACCTGCAGGCATGATTTTACTATATAAGATTGTCATTTTCGGTCATCTAAAGCTACTAGGCCTATCTCTTCAAATATTCATGACTGGCACTCCCCCTTTCAAAACAGATCTGCGTCCTTGGGAGTAAAGAGTGGGAGAGGAGTGTAAACAATTGCTCCTATAGAGCGTCGGGGAGCCGGCCCCCTGTCGGGGACCTCGAACCCCCGTCGGGCAAATCCTGGCACCATCCCTGCTTACTTCAGATGCATGATGAAAGGTCATTTCGGAATAATTTGTTATAAAAACTGCACTGAGTCATTAAGTATTATGCAGTCTAATCAAAGTAACGAAGTTGTATTAACGAATGATCCGCCGCAACACAGATCATTCGTAACCTTAGAATGTGATCCGCTGCAAGCGATTACGCTGAATGTATAGAACTACTTTGACATCTACATAAACTACTTTAAAGCGGCTCACTAAGGACTTATTGTTGTTTTGTTGGTTATCTCTATAATTTATAATCAAATAACATATAATTATAAAGTCCCAGCGTAATTAAAAATAAAAACCACTCCGCCCTGTGATTGGCTGCCTTATAGCTCGTAACCTTATTTAAATATGTACGCGTTCTCTACCAATTATATTAAATGAGTGTAGGGTATGTCGTAAGAGAGCCACTTTAATTCCACTAGGCCTATAATAATTTTAGCATAAAACACGTCGATGAATTTTTAAAGGTGAATGAATGGCCTTCATTAAACATTACTAACACATTTATCTTACCAGATTTAGTGATTGAAATAGAAAAATATAGAGAAAACAGCTTTTAGCTTATAATTTGTTTTCTCATTGTTAGTGAAATTGTATATATGTCGGGCTAAATAATGTCAGAATGGATGTAATGAATCATCCTTGGTGAATTTATCATACAATGATACACTTCTCAGGTTTTGCCACTGACTCTCATGAGTAAAAATGCGACAAATTACTTTTTAGTTTCGACAAAAAATCAATTCGCTCTTAAAACCCTTACGTCTAATATTTAGGCCTAATACCCATGGGGTAAACAACATTTTGTTGAGAAGG
>NW_022705221.1:120562-125083 GCF_011630105.1 Anneissia japonica
TCCCTCTAAACAGAGACACTTAAATACCTGTCTCTTATACACATCTAGATGTGTATAAGAGACAGGTGTTTATGTATAAGCCTATTTAATAACGATAATGTTAGTGGCAATGTTAGCCATTTTAATGGAAAGAAAAGTTGATGACTAGCTACCAAGAAAGGTTTTATTAAGAATAAATAAAGCATGCAGTAACCGTACCTTTATGTTGAAACATTTAGGCCTAATGTATTTTTTTTTAAATTTCCATCTAAATATAAAAATTTAAAGACACATTTAGTGCCCAGTAGTCCCGGAATAGAGCCTCCTGGAAATCGGTAGGCAACTCTTCCACTTCAGCCCTCGAGCAAGGAAAAACTTACCGCAAACATCATATCCCGCAAATTCATGATAATATTTGCATGCTTTTACAAGTTTTTACTACTGTATTATCAATTGTCTCCCACCATAATGGTTATCACCATGCGCAGCAAAGTATAAAACAGATCTCCAAGATGTAATAATAATAACAAGATGTGGATTCTTCCAACTTGTGGATTGCCGGTCTTTAATTATAGGGATTCCTTTAGACATCAAATACCATGGTTTTGGCAGATCAAACTGAAAATGCTTTACTTTTTTAAAAATATATAGTGGCTTTAGTGGCGTGTTTTTTACAGACAACAGAATAATATACATCAAAAGCCGATGTTTTGTGTATACAGTGCTCCATATTGAATTCCAATATTGTTAGTACGACGTTTTATTTAACTATATACATTACATTGTGATTTTACACATTCATACTCTTATTTGTGTGTATAAAAATAGATCTCATACTATTTTTTATACATTTAAAACATTTCTTTTATATACCTAAACAGGGTAGCCATAAATTTTTGAAATCTTCAACATCAAATTTGAACACAATTTTTTACATATTTTTAGTCAATAATTTTTTTTATATAAACTATTTACATTGTTATTTACACGTTTTACACTCTTATTTAAAACATTTCTTTATCATGGTTTTGGAAGACCCAACTAAAATGTTCCTATTAATTAATACATACGGTACATTAAATATATAGTGATTTTAATGCAATTTTTAAAAATATATGATAATATGATGATAGATATACATCAAAATAATAGACAATATAAGATGATATGTTTTCGCTACAGTGCTGTAGATTGAATTATAGGACGGCGTTGTTGGTAATATTGTAATGGTGATTTAGGTAGTACGAGCACAGGACTTAATGTGTGGCTACCAGGAAATGGTACATTAAGAATCAATAAAAGCATACAGTAAGTGTTCATCCATTCTAAAAATAATGCACTTAAAATAATCTAAAATTTGCCATTATTATTTCTTAATTTCCCTCTAAACAGAGACACTTAAATACCACTTCTCGGAGCCGATCTTTATATTAGAGGGATTCTAATTAGAGACCAGAGCTGTTAAAGACCACCAAAACCTAGTCCCGAAGGTGGTCTTTAATTGGGAGATCTGTATTAGTATTATCAGTTTTCACAGCGCTATAGTTTACTCTGTGAAGAATATCTTAAAAGTGTTGGCTTAAGCAGGGCACTCACTACGTCGTGCGACGGTCGTACTCGTGCGTTCTCTCTGATCGGTAGACGATACGACGCGGTCTGCTGATTGTCGGTGGCCTGAACGGATCGTCATTAAAAACAATCCGTTGCGCAGGTGCCGTCAAGTTGCGTTCTTCATAGAATCGCGTCTGCCGACTACCGTCGAGCGCAGTTAGTGCGGCAGCTGCAGCTACTAACCTAATTTCTGCTTCCATGACTTCCTGAATTTAAATGCATAGTGAATTTGGACTCTGGGCAGGGAGATTGGTCCTTCTTTTCTTTTCTTTTTTTTTAATGTGTTATCATTCAATTATTTTCATATGACGTTTTAGTCCACCTGCTCGGTTGTCTGAGCTGTAGGCCTAATTGTACTAACTGTATTGAGGTTTTATGTCTTTTCTTAAACTAAATACACTTCAAATAACATTAATAATTTATGCTTATAACAGTTTCAGTTCAATAGTTGTACTATTGGATAGTTTGATCTAATTGTCTGAAAGTATACAGTTCGCTCACAGCGCAACATGACACGAGCAATGTATTTACCAACCGTCTGCAAAATAACCAGTATATATTTATTCTTTTATTTGCTTAGACGGCATAATACTGTATGTAGTTTCCGTACTCTTGGCCGTTCGTGCTCTCCACGACGTTAATACATTATTCTAATCACACACCGATTAATTGCAACGGTGAACAGGGATATAAAAACAGACAACGCGCAATTATGATCACTACATAACACGATGGCCTCTCGGCGACGAGAGAGCATGTTCACAAAGAGAGCAAATTCCCATGATTATGGTAAACATTCTAGTCAAACGGTACGTGTTGTCGTCATGGGCGCTGCGAAGGTGGGAAAATCGTCAATCATCTCTCGATTTCTTAACGGAAATTATGAAGAAACATATAAACCAACTGTTGAGGGATTCTTCTGTCGAGAGTTTAAGAGCATGGATAGTACTCGGTCAGTACGACTAGAAATAGTTGACACTTCAGGCTCGTTTTCTTTTCCTGCTATGCAAACGCTATACATCGCTTCGGCTGACGCGTTCATCCTGGTTTATTCTTTCATGGACTATGACTCGTTTAAAGAAGTGAAATCGTTGCGTCAACAACTCGTTAAGGAAAAAAATGACGAAAACTTTCCAATCGTAATTGTCGGAAACAAAGATGATCTAGAATTAACTGAGCGTGCATTCTCCAAGGCAGAGGCTGATTTGTCTCTCGATGTTTGCTCTGGTAACCATATAGTAGTTTCTACAAAACTGAATCAGAATATCAAAGATATATTCTATAAGACATTGAGAGAATGCAGGGTAGAAGTTGACGCGTTTGTGACATCGAAAGTGTCATCTCGAAGGCGAAGCCTGCCGGCTCTCTTCTCCGGTCGCATCTCAGAGAACAGTTCATCTTCGAGTTCTAGAAGGAATTCCTTAGTAATTGAGGAGTATCCCGAATATCCCGAGCGTTGTATTATATCATAGACTTCTGTGTATAAAACACTTCATTTCACTGTAAGCCTGATTGCTCTTCCTAACATTTCAAATATGTTAGCTCAACAAATTTTGCAAAAAAAAAAAAAAAAAAACACGGCGATGTTCAGATCATTTTTCAGCGTTAGACATCAGTGTAAATCGTCGAAAATATTTGATTGAACATGATTTTCGAAACTTCCAACAATTATAAAGATTTTCTGCCGTGTCCATAATATTGTGTTTAACGGAAGGATAATGATTCATCAAACGTCGACGTCCTCCACGTCAGAAAAACGTGGAATTAAACTACTACAGTGATGCACCACCGGCCCAGAAAACACAAAAGTTATACATTCGTGAACGTTGGGTGGGTTACGTCAGTAAATAAGGTTAACACAACGTTGTAGCAACGCTTGCGTATAGTTAATTTTAGTCAGAAACACACATACTCATGGTTCTACAAAAACCGTTTTGTTAGCTGGAAATAGTCTAGATAAATCTAGGCTTTTTAAACTAGGGAGATGTTCTTATTCGTGTCAACGTCCATGTTTCTGTGATTGGGAAGCAGGCGTCCTTACCAAGCTACACTTTACCGTGTTTGTATAAAACACTGTCTCCGCTCCAGTATATTGTAAATACATATTTATGGTTCTATGAAAATGTTTGAACACCAAAATGCTAAGTTACTTTAATGTGATATTATTACTGGTTTATAATTTGGTGTTAAAAAGTTCATTATTAGGGAGTTTTCGCGAGTTGCGCGAGCTTACGAAGATAACGAATACGGTAACTTCCATCACATTTTTAGGCACCCCTTCCCATACAATAGCATATCTGTGACAACGTAGGCGATTCATGTCTCTTGCATGGTCTTTCGCTCGTACAGCATATCGTCAAAAATGTTTTAGGCATGAATGCCGATGAAGATAATGACGTATTCGTAGGCCTATTCGTTATCGTATTCGTAAGGTTGCGAAATCTCCCTGCTAATACGGTTCAACATTAGGGAGTTTTCGCAAGCTCACGAAAACTATAACGAATGCTGTTACGTCATCAAATGTTTATACAACCCTTTTCCCTCCTGTCACAACTTCGGCGATTCATGCTTATTATGTGTGAATTAAGGGTCACATTCAGCTCGTACAGCATATTGTCAAGAATGTTTTAGGTATGAATGACGATACTGATACTGAAAAACGAACACTATTCTTATAATTTGAAAGTCTGGACAGTGCTTTATCAAACGTCTGGACCAAGTTCTAATTTGCGGCCCACAGGTAGTGATGACGTCGGATTGTGAAACAACACTTTAATCTATTGACTCTGATGCCAATATTTGTCACTTTAGTTTGACTTGCAATGACCACACAAGTATAATTAATAGTTACAATTAATTCTTTTAGGCCTAAATGAGAGGTTACGTAGTGAAATGCATGCTATTCTGATAAATTGGATCCTTGTTTATTTT
>NW_022705221.1:125221-133564 GCF_011630105.1 Anneissia japonica
ATGTATGTATGTATGTATGTATGTATGTATGTATTATGTATATAACAGTGCTAAAATAGGAACATAATTTTATAAGCGTATAAAGCATAGCCATTCAATATGTTCCTTTTTCATCAGTTCTGGTGGGTTCAAACCTACAACCTTTCGCTATGCCCTATCAAGGTGAGTATCATACCATTAAACTACGGAGACCTAGGTATACGCGGAGATGTAGCCCCAAGAACTTCCTCTCATACAACTGACTGAAACGCTCACATATAGGCCTATTGGAGGGTTAAGCTAGAAAGGCTTGGGTCGCAGCTATGCTTAATACGATTATAACATCATGCTCCTATTTAAGCACTGTTATTATTATACTACAGTATTTGTAAGACGCTTATTATTGTTTATTTGTATGATTATAATTATTATAGGCCTACAATTAGTAATTGTCATGCTCCACAATTTTTTAGGAGGTTTAATATTTATTTATTTATTTATAGAGATAATATTAAATAACGTTTTTATTTCTAGTCAATCGGGTTGTTACGTACATGCCTCCGACTGGCTGTCTTCGTCTTTGGGCCTACATTTTTTTCATCTTTTCGTTAATAATCTGTCGTCTCGTCCAACTGTTTCTTTTTTGGCTGATGACTTTAAAGTCTTCCGATTTTATTACCATTGCTTCTTCATGATTAATTGACCAGTGGTTTGTGGGTCAATGGTCAGGGTAGGCCTAATTTGGAAGTCGGCTTTTAGTGGCCTATCTAGAGGTATACACCTCTAGATAGGCCTAAACCCTCTAGGGTGTAAAAATAGATAACAATAAACTTATATCACCTTATTTTACAAGCTCTCCCTCACTTAATCATTGAACCCATCACCCTCCCCCCACCTCCCACCACCATTTCAAATCTCTTATATAAGCAAATGTCAGCTTTACCATCTAAATCTCAGGCTAAATTCTCTATAAAACTCAGATATTTTCAATAATTTTCTGTCTTTAATCATAAACTTTGATCATGAACTCTCATATCTGTAATGTAGGCTATAACATACGAATATTAGCACTTCAGTTATTGTTTTTCTTTGGGCTTTTGTATAATTTTTCGTTGTTTTAATGGTCCATGTTCTCTCTCTTTTTCATGAGTTTTATATCTATGTATTTATAGGCTTCGCTCATTATATCTTACTATCATTCAGTACGTGGTACTCTCATATTGTAATGTGTGACTTTGAAATAACATTTTAAAACTGTATTAAAATAAACAACCAATTGATTACAAAATGCGTTTATTAATATATATATATTGTTCCTATTACTCATTATTTATGGTATGGTATCCATTTGTTCACATACTTTTCAACGTTTAAAAAGAAAACTTTGTACTGTATTATCATTAAAAAATGTATGTTAGCTTATATATTTTGTAAATTTCACTCTTATTTCATTGCCCCATGTCCTGGGATGTTCTACGTACTGTTTCTTGATCTGTTTTATAGCGCTGTTGTTTATTCTCAATATTAGAAAACAAACTTAGGCCTATAGTAGGCCTAGTAGTTAGCAATGTATCGCAAAGCAGTCCAGGAAGCACAACCGTTAACACTCGCGAACGTTGTTGTTCAGGTTATGCATAGAGATTCTATTTTCTCTATGGGTTCTCTCTCTTTAGGTACCCTGTCTGGAACAGACATTGGCGATCATGGTTCTCCACTCAAATCTGTCCTCAGCTAACCTTAGAAGGTCATTGTTGTTGCCGTTTTTGGTTAACTATGAGTTTAAACTTCCAATAAAAGTAATTCTTTGTCTACCCCTGCTGCGTCTCCCCTCGATCTTCCCCGTGATAGATAGATATTCCAAACCCTTGTGACGGCAGATGTGTCCTAAAAACTGTAGCTGTCTCCGTCTTATAGTTTTTATTAATGATCTCTCTATGGGTTATGTGAGACAATAACGTTGAGATCAGTTTCCATCAACGTGTGCAACGTTATTTAGTATTTATGGTTCTATAAAGAATTTTGAATACTAACCGGTAATGTTATTAAACGTGATTATAACGTAAAATTGTTAGAGGAAATGCGAGTATTATAAAATTGCTCAGCTTAGCACTGGTATATCTAGGACTACTATGACGTCATATTATGCTCGAACTCTTGATTGTTATTATAGTGTAGGCCTATATTTAATATTTCTGGAATTTATGTACGTATATAGATTATCTTCAATGTCATAGACCCCGAAAGATAAGCCCGAAAGCTGTTTGGCTTATCCAGGTAATCCTGTTTAGGTCTACTTATTGCCTACATTTAATTACATATCAAATCCTCAGATTTGTATTTATTTACCTTTTGTAGTATTTTTAGTTATACATTTCTGAAAAAAGAATTTGATGAATTTATCCTATTCGTCATCATGATGATCGTTGATTCATAGCAAAGGGCATGAATCACCTAACTTGTTACAGATATGCTACTGTAGGGGAAGGGATGTCTTTAAATTTGATGACGTAACCGTATGTGTGGCAGTTAACAATTAAAATAAAAACAGAATTACACTATATAAGGCCATCTTAGATTAGCCATATGCTTCAATATTGTCTGAAAAAGATCAACTGTAGATTGGAAAGGAAAGTTCGTGATGTTTTATTATATTAGCATGTATCAGGATTAATGCTGATAATAACAATAATATATTACATGAACACGGGGACAACCCCTTTAAGCATTTCAGTACATGTGAATCTTGATGGATATAACTCTAGATGAACTTATCTCAGAACGGCGTGAATGTGCGTTGGACTGCGATCTGCGTATAGGATATTAAAATGGACGGGGTGGGAAGGAAAGGTAAGATGGAGGGATCGATGATTATTTATAACTATTTAAGGGTAATATTTTTTTACTTAAAGCTATCAGTAGGGAAGACTGAATGGGGCAAGGGGGTTCCGCATGCGAGCAACCCTCTTACGTTCTAGTACCCTACGCACCCCTAGATACCGGTACGTCATTGTTGGTCTGGTGACACACAATCCATTGGACACTATGAAATGATTTGAATTGGGCAACTTTACAAGAAAAAGAAAAATCACTTTTTTCATTTAGCGCATTATCGCGAGACGATTTATAGTATGTCTTTCCATGGTCAGAGATCCTATCTTGTTAAAAAAAAATGCTAGATGTACTATCCGTCATGAGCTAAAAATCAATTCCATATTTGGATTGCTCATTTTGTATATTTAAGTAAATTATTAACGTCCAATTGCAAGTGATTGTTTCTTTTTTTTTCCATTATTTTTCTAAATGTCTGACGTCACATTTAGGAGAGCGCTAATCCCCATATGAACGAGACGGTCAAAGATCTGTAGGTAACCCTTTCCTGTGCATTAACGAATGACAAGCTGGATCTTGATAAAAAATACGTCTGCATATAAAAATAATGAATATCTCTATAGATGAAAGGTAAAAGGTACAATGGAGTATCTAGGAATCTTTGAAATGGAGGGCCTCATGGGGGAACTAATGTTAAGTGGGATGGGGAAGGGCTCGATGATTATGTAAGGTGGGGTGGGGGCCTACCACACAAAATAAGGTGATATGAGGTGATTTGTTTGCATGGAACTTTGTCAATAGGAGATGGAAGGGGTGAGAATTTTTTGGGGGGTTAGGGAGCGAGGCGAGGTGGCATGACACTCACCAGTTACACCACTGAAAAGATATAAGCGTGAGTAAAGAGTATTTAAAATAATACTAAAAAAAACCCAACAAAAACCACACAAAAAAAAAAGTGAACGCTTTCAGTTTAACAAACAATTTCCAAGCAAGCTCGTATTTATAATCTTAATAGCAATCCGGATAATGCAATTAATTTTAAATATTAATGAAAGAAAATGAATCCGACAAAATGACAAAAAGATAAAAACAATCAGCCTTCACCGGGACTTGAACCCGGGAACCTTTCTTAACCATCTTTCCATTACATGCCAATGCAAACATTTCCTTCGAAATTCAGAAATGTTGGAACTCTGAAAATAAATTACCTCGAGCTTTACCACGGTAATCCTTTGATTCAAAGCATTTCACTTGATTTACTTTTAAGAAATTTGTCTAGTATGCTTAATGTGATCGTCCTATGGAATTCATCTGTCATGAAGTCACGCGCAGTGCCACATGCGACTCCTCTTTCTACTCTTTGCCAAATGTGGGCCTCTTTACTATCTAATAGTAGCAAAGTTGTTGTAGATTTGTAAGGGTACAATGTGTTAATGACTTCATAAACTTGAGTATTTGTAAAAACACGGAGGATTGAAAGTTGGCAAGTTTTTGCTGGCCTATTTTTATCCTCATTTTGGGCCTTGCGGGGACTTAGCAGGGGATGTAATTTCCAAAATGGTTACATGCATGTGAGAGTCCCGGCCACCTCCTAGCAATGCGGAGCATCGTTTTAATGTACATCCCCGGCTAAGTCCCCGCCACACCGCCGTAGTCCTGGGAAAATGCCTCGCTAATAAATGATTGGAGGATAAAACCTACTTGAAGGTTTAGCCTACAGTAGGTCTGAATCGGAGAAGCAACGTGAGAGCTAGGCCAAGGAGATGAGGTTCCTTGATGGAAGCACTACGCGTGCGTATCACTTAGCAGTTTCCATGGAAGTTTGGACTACAATTGACAAGTGCATAATCTGTCTCTTATACACATCTAGATGTGTATAAGAGATAGATTTTTCAGTGGGATTGAGCACTGTTTCAACTTTGATAATATATATATGTAATTATATATATATATATATATATATATATATATATTTGTTTATTTGTTCATGACAAGCTTATGACAGACAATTACACTTGTAAACTGACTTACGCGTGTATATTTATTGGTAAAGACATGAATATCTCTCAGACCTTTTTATACGTTTAAGTTTTTTGTTTGGATTGCAATAGGCCTACATTAAATTATCGAACGTAGGCGTCGGGGCATATTAGTCAATCGAGGCTTAGTCGGCCGGAAAAATGTAGGTTAATTTTTACTTGGTAATTTAAATGAGGCTTTATGAATATATAAACAATACTGTGATTTAGGTGCCTAAAATTGGTGATTTTGCCGATTATTCAAACTTTGACGACCCTATCGATGCACGCATAAGCCAGCATGCAGCAACGTGAACACAAACACGACACGGCGCCTAATGTGTACTAATCAATTCATAATAAGCATGGTTTGATTAATGTTGACTCAAATTACAAATAATTTACATACCCGGGTATACTAATTGCTTCGAAAATCAATGAAGTCAATATACATAGGAACAAAACAATTTTTTTTTTTGCATATACACTTCAGCGCCTATTGGCCAGGATCTGAAGCGCTCTTTACCGATGGAAAAGTGCATTGCTAGTTCTCAGTGTCAGCATTACGTTTCCATTCAAAATGTGAATCTTAAGCATATTGACTTTAGAACAGAATAAATCTAGACTAGAATCTGAACGGACTTTATAAAGCCCATGCAAGTCGAGAGGTGCTGTGTGGATGTGTCTGGGGTATGCACAGATGTGTAGGGTGAGGTGTTGGTGGGTGTGTCCTAAAAGACGAGAGGCATAATACCCGCAACGAGCTTGATTGTATGAAGTGTTTGTGTTGAAGATGCGTATGTAGGCAAAATATTGCAAGTCATCAGGTTAAAGTATCCGCACTCATATTAGTGCATTATCAAAAGAAAAGTGTATTGCTAATTCATCGCTGAAAAGAAATGGCGTTATTTCGATAAGTATGTCGGTAAATCTGACACTCTATATAATTACAAGCACGTATATTACAACCGCGCGCCTGTTGATATGCAAACACCAGATTTAAATTCATTTCACGTATTCAACTAAGCCAACATTCGCACTCTTACCATGACCATATTTTGGCATGTCACATGTTTTTGTAAAGTAAAATTGGATAGTCAGAACAGACCTTTTAACTGAGAGTTATATATTAAGTACAGTAGAGGCAATACAGAAGCGGTTGTCGCATCGGTTTGTGGCTTGGACTTCCAACCTCGAGGGCAAGGGTTTGAAACTCTAGCTGTACATATGCAAGTCGCTTGTGTCCTTTAGGGCAGGGCACTTTACCTATGGTTGCCTCTCTCTACCCAGGAGTACATGTGGGTACCTGGTAGGTTCAAACACAGCCGCTAGTTACAGCTAGTTGCAACTGCAACATTAGGGAATCCTCCCAGTGGAAATATAGGAGGACCAAAGAGGAACATCCACAGAGGGAGGGTCTACTACTAAATCAGCTCCGCCATGGTTGGGGCTGAGGTAAAAATAAAATTATGACTATGGCACCTCCAGATAGCCGGAAATGGCACTCTTAGACTCAGAATTTGAGTAGAATTTTCTCTTTTACGCAATATTTTTTTTAATTTTGAAAGATTTGGGCCACCCCTTGAATCCGCCACTGAATAAATCACATGACTGATTGTATAAGACAAGATCAACTTTATGGCCTTGACCAAAAAACAAGGTGTACATGAAATTTGGTTCCCTTGATGTTTAAACTACAGTACTGTACATAAATAATACGATATGAAATAATATAACACACAAAGAATTAGTTGCACTTAAAAATAATATACATGAAGACTTAGTTTTTTACACCATAATCGTTGTTTAATGGGTGTGAAATATCTTCTATCGTTTTCTTAACTTGGCTAATGATATCACGTTTATATATCTCGTCGATAACATTAACATTTCTGCCAATTATTTTACCTGCAGTTTTCATTATTTTATCAAGTTTCTTATTATTTACACTTGACTATTATACCAGACTACACAATTAAAGGATAAAACACTTAAGATAACACTCTGATAAAAATGGAAAGGCACATCACTATTTACTTTAAAGGAATTCAGTTTACAAGAAGGTACATATCAAATATGATACGATATAATTTAATGTAACCTGATTAAAGTAAGATTCCAATCGAATGTAATAATAAAATTAATAACAACAATAATAACAATAATGATATAGGCCTAATGCTTTATAAAATTCATAACAACATCAATAAGAATAATAATGATGAAGATGATGATGGTGATGATAATGATGGTGATGATAATGATGACGATGATGATGATGATGATGATGATGATGATAATGATGATGACGATAATGTTGACGACCACTATGATAATTATAATAGTAATAACAATCATTTTAATCAAATATCGTTTTCTATCGATTGATATTAAAGCACATATGCAGGCGCATGTACCTCACTACATTTTGCAGAAATTCTTGTAATAAAATAATACAGAGACGTCAGGATGTGAGTAGAAGATACCAATTTAATTTAAATTACTGCAATGTACCGGTCCATAATATTGTAATATAATGCTATATGTAATGTGACTGTAAGGATAGGACAATGTAGTGTATTTTAATGTACCCGGAGTATAAAATGTTAGCCATATTAATTCATTTTTCAATTCAGTATTTATTGGTCCAATATATAAAATTAGAAAATCAAAATATGCAGTGATTATAATTCCATATTTAAAAATTTCTTAATTTGTATATGCCTATTTAAGTAAGTTATAGGCCTAAACTTAAGATTTAAATTAGAAAAAGAAAAGAAAAATCTGGTTATAGAAAGTAATATTAATAACATATTTGATTTTTTTAATGACCTAATAGAAACATTTTTGAGGTTTTTCAAGAATTTTAGGGGCAAACCGTACACATTTTAGTCCTAATAATAGTCGGCTAAACTGGTGGTAGCCACTGTGTGTGCGCTAACGTGTACATTTTAAATCAGAAATCTGCATTTGTATGGCAAAATGAAAAAGTATATATATACCTGTCTCTTATACACATCTCAACTGCAACATTAGGGAATCCTTTATGGCCATGACCAAAAAACAAGGTGTACATGAAATTTGGTTCCCTTGATGCTTAGGCTAAACTACAGTACTGTACATAAATAATACGATATGAAATAATATAACACACAAAGAATTAGTTGCACTTAAAAATAATATACATGAAGACTTAGTTTTTTACACCATAATCGTTGTTTAATGGGTGTGAAATATCTTCTATCATTTTCTTAACTTGGCTAATGATATCACGTTTATATATCTCGTCGATAACATTAACATTTCTGCCAATTATTTTACCTGCAGTTTTCATTATTTTATCAAGTTTCTTATTATTTACACTTGACTATTATACCAGACTACACAATTAAAGGATAAAACACTTAAGATAACACTCTGATAAAAATGGAAAGGCACATCACTATTTACTTTAAAGGAATTCAGTTTACAAGAAGGTACATATCAAATATGATACGATATAATTTAATGTAACATG
>NW_022705221.1:133954-136516 GCF_011630105.1 Anneissia japonica
ATAATAGACTGCTCACATATATAGGAACATGAGGTTATAAATCGTATCAATCATAGTTCATCAACGAATAGTTGCATAAAAAAAAAGATTTCTGGTGGGAATCAAACCAGCAATCTCTCGCTATCTCGGCGATTGTCATACAGTTCTCTCGTTTGCTCGACGAGCGTCCGTTTAGACCACAGAGACCGTACGATGTCATCACGGATCTAAGGCCGCTCCCTTCATACAATTTGAGGGCTCACACACATAGTTGACGGAATTTTAAAGCTACATGACAGCTTATAGGAAGCAACGGGTAAATCATAGTTAATAATATTCAAATCAAGTTGCTGCTTAGCACTGGGAATACAAAATGTATGCTGTTCCATAAGAGAGTAGTAAAGGCGGTGCCAATGGAAAAAAGCAAAAGTCAAGTTTATTTTTTTATTATTATTATTATTTTTTTTTTTTGGAGCATAATATATTTAAATCGAATATTTTGTCCACTATCTCCACTCCACTTACGCTGATGAAGTCCACAGAAGTGGACTAAATATTCTTGTTAGATAAATTATATTTAAAAAATACGTCACCTTGACGTGTTTAGATCGTCTACATATGTCTATATATGTTATTCATAAAGCCACTTCATTAGCTTCTGTGTTATATATATATATATATATATATATATATATATATATATATATTATAAAGGACATCGGGCTAGGATACATCCAAGATCAGGCTTACGAGCTTTAGTGAATTGAGAAATTGTGTATGGACGGGGATTTACCACTCTTGCATTGATGTTATTTCGCTTAAGGGCTAACCGTATCTGGGTATTAAGTTGATCGCTGACAAAGGGAATTTTAAGGGTGAAGTTAAAGTCTGTAAAAGCCCGAGGTTTATTCGCAGTGTGAGCGGGAGGGTTTAACCAGTGGCGGGGATATCCATTGTTCAACAACATCTGCTCATCTTCTTACGTGGTTTATAAGATGCACTGCCAGATTTTGTCATCAAGAATATGTTGGTTCCACTATTAGGGCGCTTCACTTTAGGGTGATTGAACATCTCGCGTCGGCTCGTAAACACAGCACCACCTCTGCGCTCGGCGCGCACTTTGGTGAATATCATCCTGCTGCCGTGAAAGACCCCGATATCTTGGTTTCTATCGTCAGAAGAGCGCCTAAAAATGAATTGCGCCTTCGTGTGTTGGAAGCACAATGTATCAATCGCATTAGGCCCTCTATAAACCGTAAGAATGAGCTTAGTGACGCTTTCCTTATTACCTAATTTTTTTTCTCAATACTTTCCAACACCGTCAGCTTATTAGCACAGTATATAAGACCTGGCCTGCCTAATTCCTGCCTCAGTTGCTGATGTGTCGTTGATACGACGAAATATTCAACACTACTCTTGTTGATTGGTATATTCACTCTTTAGGTCATTTAATACGTATTCTCCTTCATTATGAGAGTGAGAAATCAAGCGATATTTGTTCAACTCATATTATATATATATACTGTATATATATGTATATATATATATATATATATATATATTATATATATATATATGCAAATACATAGCAGAAGCTAATGAAGTGGCTTTATGATTAACCAATGGGTTAAATAGTATTAACAATAGAACATAAATAATGGGTAAACTGGGTGGAGTAGATTAACTAAGCAAACTGAATTAATGAAAAAAAAATGAAGTACGCCAAATTTAATATAAGTTAAAGAATCATGTTTAATAAAATACAAATCATATAATACTTATATGTACTCCTATAGTATGTAATTGAATCAATAGTATAGAAATGAATAAGAAAATGATAAAGTATAATGTAAATTTACATAACGTGTTGTTAACCTGCGTATCATGAACATACATAGGCATCAGTAAAAAGTAATAGAGTAAGTGTAGAAAATATCAAGATATCTTAAATACTAGAATACGTAGAAGCCCAAGTTAGTTTCTGAATGATTTAAATAAAACGTTAATACCTGCTGGAGCTGGAGTACCTAATTTGTAGATAAATTATTCTTCATGTTTTTTCCGTACTGTGTCAGTCTCATTACGTACAGTGCACCCTCCAGTTTGAAACCCTCTAAATCGAGACCACTTTTTCAAAAATCCAAACAACAATCTTCAGTCTTTTAACACAAATCTGACCCTCTAAATGGAGACCCAACCCGAGACCGCCCGGAATTTTTATGTCCCAAAAGTGGTCTCGAATTGGAGAGCAAACTGTAGTTGAATCCCAGTTATAATAATATCTTTCAAAGAGTGGTTAGTAGCACAATGAGAGGCAACAGGAAGGCCTGGTTAGTTTATGGATATTAAGCCAGTGAATCTATCTGACTTTCTTCGTTTATTTTCTCTGATGTATAGCATAATATATTTATGGCAGGTAATAGCATACATTAAATTGACTAAAGTGCATCAATCATGCGCTAGTCCAGTAGCTGCACGTAGCATGTTGTTGCTCCTGAGTGATTTAAAAACATAAAAGCTTCCGATATTTATATTGACCTTTTTAAACTGCTATACTCGCCTTTAAAATGCAGTCCTACATTC
>NW_022705221.1:136857-139770 GCF_011630105.1 Anneissia japonica
TGTGTATAAGAGACAGGCTAACAACTTGATACACTAGTTTACAATGGCGCATATTTATAATAATAATATCTACGTAATATAGCACTTATCAGAAAATACTTATCAAAACGAACTACATCTCTGATTATTCACGCTTTCATTTTCTCCCGACTTGACTATTGCAACTCTCTTTTATTTAATATTCCTAAAATCCAAATTAACAGGCTTCAACGACTACAAAACTCTGCTGCACGCATACTAACATTTACTAACAGACGCACTCATATAATCCCCATTTTACATGGACTTCATTGGTTACAAATTGATGCCAGAATTCAATATAAAATCCTTTTACTGACTTATAAGTCACTGACTCTCAATCAACCCGCATACATTAATCAACTTCTTCCCAAATATGTGCCTGGCCGTTCCCTACGTTCATCTGATCTCAATTTAATTTCTGTCCCTCGCACTAACACTAAGACCTTCGGACACAGATCATTTTCATTTGCTGCAACCACACTCTGGAACGCACTACCACTTCACATTAAAAAATCAGCATCAATTCCTTTATTTAAAAAATCACTCAAAACGCACTTACTCCAACAATAACATGAAGCGCCACTGATAATTACTTCGGTTTTTTAAATGGCGCTATATAAGTTCTTACTTTATTATTATTATTATTATTATTATGAAAGTGTCATGAATCGTGGTTTGTCAATATGGTCATGTCAGTATGAGATAGTGTCAGTAGAATACACGTAGGCATTGTTGCATCTCGGCCTGTTGTACGGAGTGGTAGATCCTTTGGTTACACCCATAGAGTTGATGGATGATAGTGTACAAGTTGGTCCTTGAGATTTTTATCTTTTCTGTAACAACAGACTGGAGGATTAGCAAATATTTCATGTTGGTAGAGTCAACCGATGAGATAATCTTGAAGTTGTCCCTAATGGTTTTGGCGACTTTCCAAGTTAAAGAATGGAAGGTTAAAACAATTCGTACCCTGCTGTAAGTGTTATTATGCGCAGTAGGCTGTAAAGTATCATTTCGTGTTAGTTCGTGGATTTTGTTAAGCGATTTGTTAGTGAGAGATTCAGGATAACCTCTCACGTTAAAGAAGTGCATCATTTCGCTTTGGCGTGAAACTCATCGCCGTTGCTACATATGCGCCTTAAACGGACAAGTTGGGAATATAGAAATGAGTCTTGGCATGACGTATTTGTTGTCCAGAAGCGTAGGCCTATGTGCGTCCGTTTGTAAAAGACGGAAGTTGATAGGGATGAGCTTCTGATTGCAAGGCGTATGTCCAGGAATGATAAATTGTTTCTGGGAATTTCATACGTATAAACTTAATCGTGAAAATCATTAATAAAAGTGATGAATTCCTCTAGGCTGTGTCTTCGAGTTTCCCTGAAGTTGCACCAACACGATCATCAGTGTACCGGTATATAATGATCAAAGATTTGTGTTTCTAAGTGTCCCACGAATAAGCTCGGTCCCATTTTGTTTCCCTACTAACTCCAGATTTTTTGCAGTAGTATTTTCCATTGAAATTAAAGGCAGCAGTAGTTAAAACTAGTTCAGCAAGGTGTACGATAATTGATGCAGAGTAAGTGATAGTGGCGTCCCGTTCAATAAAATAGCGTAACGCAATCAGTCCATCCTTGATTGGAATTGATGTGTAAAGGGCAGTAACGTCCAAAGTAAAAATGTATTTCTCATCACCAGAGAACTTGTAATAAGTGAAGATTTTGATTGCATCTTGACTGTCTTTAACATACGTCGGTAATTTCTGGACAAGTGGATTGAATACTCCATCAATGAATTCACTTATTATCACAGTATGGCAGTTGCATGCCGATACAATCGGACGTCCGGAATTGTTCGTTGTATGAATCTTAGGTAGTATAAAGAATCTGGAACAAGTGGTACTGGTATTGATGAGAATTTTCTCAGTTTGTCGTAACTCTTTCTTTGTTATCATATGTTCGATATTTTGAAGGAACTTTCTTAACGTCCTTAGTAGTAGGATCATTCGGTAATTGTTCATATGTACTGGTATCTGATAGTTGACGCTCTCCTTGCAATGTAAAGGTCTTTTCTCTACCTTACTTCTTGTATACTTGGGCCGTCGTGAATCATTGATATGTCCCACTCCTCTTCAGGCCACAATACTTTTTCGTGGTGGCGTAAATTTTGCTGGGTACCGATCCAGTTTTGATCATCTCGGACTTACGCGACTCTTACCCTATATAAAACTGTAATGGATGTTCATTCCGAAATTCAATTAATCTAGACTTGAAAGTATTTATTGACGTTTGCATTCACCAACTTATCAGGGAGATTATTCAAAGCATCAATAACTCTACATTAAAAAGAGTACTTTCTTAAATTGGTTAACACTACTGATTTTATATAACTTACAACTATCTCCTCTAGTTGTTTGACAAGAGTTGAACTCAAAAAATGTAGTTGCATCAACTTTGACCCTTCCTCTAATGATCTTAAAAACTTGTATAATATCTGATCGAAGACGTCTATACTGTAACGTTCGTAATCCGAGAGTCCCTAGCCTAATATCATATGATAATTCATGCAAACCAACTACCAATTTAGTAGCCCTTCTTTGAACAGCCTCAATTAACTTAATATATTGCTTTAAATGTGGATTCCAAACGGAGCTATTTATCTCAAGATGTGGCCTTACCAACGTCTTATATAATATGCAAAATACTTCAGGGCTAATGTGAGTAAAGGCATTTTAATAATTCCTAGCATAGAGTTGGCTTTATCAAAAACAACACCAAGATCGATGGGTTGTAAGACAATGTCTGCATTTTTCAATGTAAAGATCCAAAGATTTGAATCGTCCAGACATAAGGCGAAATCATAGACAAAAGAGTTTCCCCTTAAGAGCCGAATAAAGGA
>NW_022705221.1:139849-144973 GCF_011630105.1 Anneissia japonica
TAGGCGAATATTTCGGCTACTCCTGTAGTCTTTGTCAACGCTTGACATAAAATGAACATATTGAGAAAGTATCTTGGCAATATACAATTTGAGAAACAATACGGTAATTAAGTCAAAGCAAGTCGGCATACGTCTATAAAGGATTAATGATATATGTAGGCCTACAAATAAACAGTGATAAGGGTGAACAATGAATGAGCAAGTGGTGGACTTTGGGAAAGCATTACTATAGTTAATGCATGGAGGAATTAATTCATCCATGGTTAATGAATAAGCTAAACATAAGGCATAACTAAAACCAAGAACAGGAAGCAGCTATGAAAAAAAAAACAATTATATATATATATATATATATAAAATTATACAAAGCAATAATGTAAAGGTAATTATACAAAGCAATATTGTAAATTAAATAAATGTGGGCCTATAAAAGTATTGAAAGGCAAATAAAACATAGTTATAATGATGGAAGCAGGAAGCCATTTATATAGATATAGTGCATCTTGAAAAAATGAAACAGATAAGTTCTACAATATAGTATAAGCTAGAGTGAAAATACCAACAATAATATATAATGAATAGGTCTAACAGAAGAATAATAATAATAAAACCAGAATAAATAGTAATAAAATTATAATTAAAAGTGACCGAAAACTAAGAAAAGAATATTTAGCGGCAGAAGGAAAATTCACTGATGAATCCCAAGTCTTTATTGAGGCCGTGAGTGTGTGTTTTGAGTTTTAAAATCCATTTTAGTTCTTCTCGTTGTCTGTGTTCAGTAGAGCGGAAGTTACTGGCTATGAGAGTCACTTTGAGATGGTGATGGGGGGAGGTAAAGTGTTCCCCTACAGGGAAACCAGGGGTGTTATTGCGGATGGAATGTTTATGGTTATTAAATCGTAGGCGATTATTCACCATCTCAAAGTGACTCTCATAGCCAGTAACTTCCGCTCTACTGAACTTCTAACAAAACAACACTCAGTAAGTTTCACATCAAAATGTGCAGAAATTCATTAGCTTTCATATGCAGTAAACACTATTTGGGTTAATGTTAAAACAGCCGCTCTATGGTCGTTTTTTTGAAGACCTTCACCAATTCGCATTTATGCGAAGGTGGCGTACGGCTGACAGTGAGCCTAATCGCATTTATGCGAAACTGGCATGCACACCAATTGTGTGGTGTTCGCATTTATGCGAAGATGGCAGCGTAAGGGTTAAGGTATGGAGTCTTGACCCCATCAAGGCTGAATAATTATATATCTTGCCGTCGACACCTTCCTAGTCAAGCATATTGTCTAACGTACCAAAGAATCGATACCCAATTTTCTGAACATATACCTCTTGAAGTACCAACGTGTCGATACTTACTCATAATAAGTTACCGACGTATGTCAGCAGTCCTCAAATTGAGTTAGTATGTCTTGCGCCCCTCTATATCGACACACGCATGCACGCTGACTAATGTAATAATGCTATTCTCTCTGAGTACTTTTAAATTAGTGCTTTTATGCCAAAAATAATAATCAGAAGTTGAATCCATTTAAAATACAGGGCCTTTACGAATACGAATACAAAGAACTTTATTGCAATCTCTCATTGACATTATTAGGGGGAAAACATTTAAAAATATCACATACAAGATACATACAGAAATACTGTAATTAAATTAATAATTGTCAATTTAATTAAGGAAAATTTAGTTACGACTTGTACTATAAAAATATATGATTCGCTAATTAATTTAAATTTAAAATTTAAAAAACATTTTATTTACAATTAAATTAAGAATTTATTGCAACAGGGGGAAACAATAAAATCAATAAAACAATTCGGACCGACACCCAAAACCATTAAAAAAAACAAAAAAAACAAGAAAAATTGTAAGACCTCAGAGCTCAGCCTTTGTATGGTCCTTAATGTATTTGAATCAATGCAAGATTAAAACGAGTGACTGATATTAGATTTTTAAGTTAAATACATTTACTTTTACTGTCAGTTTTTTTGCCATTTACTATTATCATTCTTTCTGTTTTTTTTAATTAAATTTATACGTCCAGATAATCAGTATAGCGCCCTCTGTAGTAAATGACGGAATCGCGACACGCTCGTGTTTTGGAACACCTGGAGCCGCCTGGAGTACATAATATTTAGTAACTTATTATCGTAGTTTTTGATTATTAAGTGTACAGTTTATTTACTAATACGTGCTTTCTTTTCTGGTAAGTTCTCACGTTAGCTGATCTTTAAGTTGTACTGGAATGGGCAGTAACATCTTCGGGAGCGGTAGGCTCCCATTTCATGCTCCTCCGTGGGCCTAGCTAGCTGGGCTAGGTTCGCTGGCATATATCTGACCTCGGCCCTTTAGGCTAAATTCTGCCTTCCAGTGCACCGGTGATCAACGTGAATAAAATTTGTCAATAACGGTAATAACAACGAAATGGATGAATGAAATGCGTTCCCGGATGGTGAATGTTGTGTGCCTAATGAATGAAGCATAATAAATGAAAGTGGGGCGTTCCACAGTATTTGCGACACAACATGAATATTTTCATACTCTATTTTGTACATTAAATTTGGCCAATTCATAAATTATACATTAAATTTTATGATTTTTTTTTCACCGTGGTTAGAGATACGTTAGCGTATTTCTACTTCAATTTGCTAAAGGTACGGTAAATGGCATTACCTCACCATCACCCAATTAAGAGCCAGAATGTGTGTTATGTCATCTTTCAAGACTGGTATAGCAGATCACTCACGATGAGCGGTGAAATACGAACGGTAACGCTAAGAAGTACAATACTGTACAGTACTTTCTATTGTCATCGATCCTGTACTAGCCTGAATCCTGTACCAAATTCTTGGCATCACTAGGCCTTGCTTAAATTCTTCGCTTGGCATCCCAGGTAGCAAACAATCATGGACCTCATATGGGAAATGCATGGGCCAAAATGTGGGCCCCCTACAGTTTGGCCTATACGGGAATGAGCTGCCTGTGCACCCTAAAATGCAAATGTGGGCCCTTTAAAGAATGTACTTGGGTCCCTTAATGTTTGAATTATGGTTTCATTTGGGACCCATATGGGTTTGTCAAAGTGAATTCATGGGCCCATTGTGGGCTCTATCTGGGTTTTTAAGGGGTTGAATCGGGGTTGAAATGTAAGGGGACCCTATAAATTAGGCCCATATGGGAAAGAGCTGGGCTATATGGGCTATGGGCTATATATGGGTTTTTTGAGGATTGAAATGTAAGGGGCCACTATAAATTGACCCATATGGGAATGAGCTGCCTGTGCACCCAAAATCCATAAGGGTCCCATAAAGTTCATTGGCCAAAATTGGTTTTTAAGGGGTTGAATCGGGGTTGAAATGTAAGGGGACCCTATAAATTAGGCCCATATGGGAAAGAGCTGGGCTATGGGCTATATATGGGTTGTTTGAGAATTGAAATGTAAGGGGCCACTATAAATTGGCCCATATGGGAATGAGCTGCCTGTGCACCCAAAATCCATAAGGGTCCCATAAATTTCATTGGCCAAAATGCAAATGTGGGCCCTTTAAAGAATGTACTTGGGTCCCTTAAGGTTTGAATTATGGTTTCATTTGGGACCCATATGGGTTTGTCCAAGTGAATTCATGGGCCCATTGTGGGCTCTATCTGGGTTTTTAAGGGGTTGAATCGGGGTTGAAATGTAAGGGGATCCTATAAATTAGGCCCATATGGGAAAGAGCTGCCGGTGCAACCTAAATCCCTAAATCCATATGGGCCCGATAAAGTTGACCCAAATTAATTTATGGGCCCTTTAACGAATATATTTTTGCCCCTTAGGTTTACATTACGGTTTCATTTGGGACCCATATGGGTTTTACCAAAATTATTCATGGGGTCATTATGGGCTATATATGGGTTTTTTGAGGATTGAAATGTAAGGGGCCACTATAAATTGGCCCATATGGGAATAAGCTGCCTGTGCACCCAAAATCCATAAGGGTCCCATAAAGTTCATGGGCAATTCGTCGGACCTCTTTTTAGCTTGGTCAACAAAAGGACCTCCCTACGGCCTAGGCCAGCAGGCTGTATACTCAGCTAGTTCTGTAGTACTAGAGAGTCTATGTCCTGACTAAATACCTCCTTGTTCCTACAAACAACCAGGTATATAAAGTATACCAAACTGGACGGTCAATCATGTTTAACTTTATAAAGCATCTGACACCTGGACTTGGAGTCTAGTATATTATTTCCTATTATCTTGAGGAGCCTTTGTTCTTCTAGCAAGCACTCTCTCAGCGTAACAAAATCACAAAAAAAATACCTTACCTTACCACTGTGTTTGACTATATCCATTGAGTAACAAAATCACAAAACCCATTAAAAACAATTGTGGTAAAAAGCAGTTTAGCACTGTGTTTGACTATATCCATTTTCGCTAGAGTCAAGCATGTTAAAGAATGAGTAACAAAAACCAACCCACTCCCCCACCCCCCAAAAAAAATTGTGGAAAAAAGCAATTTAGCACTGTGTTTGACTGTATCCATTTTCGCTAGAGTCAAGTATGTTAAAGAATGAGTAACAAAATCCCCCCACCCCACCCAAACAAAAACAAAAGAACACACACAAAATACCTTAGCACTGTGTTTGACTATATCCATTTTTGCTAGAGTAAAGCATGTTAAAGAATGAACAACAAAATCACAAAAAAATCATTAAAACTACAATTGTGGTATACAGCAGTTCAGCACCTTGTTTAACTATGTCTATTTTGGCTAGAGTCAAGCATGTTAACCCATTGACCCCTAAGAATTTAATAATGATTTTGAATTAGTAAAAAATCATCAAAAAAAAAAAAAGAAGAAAAAATGGCATGAAAATATCTATATACTATATCTATTTTGGCTGGAGTCAAGCATGTTAAAGAATGAGTACCAAAATCCACCCCTCCCCCCACAAACAAACAAAAAACACACACACAATTGTGGTAAAACGATAGTTTAGTACTGTATTTGACTATATCCATTTTGGCTGTACAGTCAAGAATGTTAAGAAATGAGTAACAAAATTCCTCCCCCCCCCCCAAAAAAAAACAAAACAATTGTGGTAAAAAGCAGTTTAGCACTGTGTTTGAC
>NW_022705221.1:145047-148201 GCF_011630105.1 Anneissia japonica
TAATAATTTAAAAAAAAAAAAAACGTGGTAAAAAGCAGTTTAGCACTGTGTTTGACTATATCCATTTTGGCTAGAGTCAAGCATGCTAAAGAATGAGTAGCAAAATCCCCCTCCCCTCAAACACAAACAAACAATTGTAGTATAAAGTACTTTAGCACTGTGTCAGACTATGCATGTACGTATTTACTCCACTTTTGGAGTGTCTGGGCCCGCCGCCCAGACACTGAATAAAAGTTCAAAACTCCCTGATTTTGGAGTTTACGTGATAGTAGGCCTACGGAAAACCTCTGAAATCGGAGGGTTTATTAACAGTTTTGCTCTCTCTGTATAGAGAGAGCATGTTTAATAATTAAATAGCACGCAAAAACTCCGAATTTGGAGGTTTGAAGTTTAAAAACTGCGATTTCGGAGTTTTCGCGTATAGGCCTATGTACGAAAAACCTCCGTGATCGGAGGTTAAGTGAAGGTTTTGCTTTCTCTATATAGATTATAGAGAGAGCTTGTTTAATTAACAATTATATATGCATAAACTCCATAATAGGAGTCTTGATTAGATGCTTGAAAACTCCGATGTTGGAGTTTTCGCGTATATATAGTAGGCCTACGCAAATCCTCCGAAATCGGAGGGTTTATAAAAAGCTTTAAAATTCTGATGTTGGAATTTTTGCGTATAGTACTCAGCCCCCCCCCCCCCTTTCAAAAAAAAAGAAAAATCGGAGGGTTTATTAACAGTTTGAAAATTCCGACTTTGGAGTTTCCGCTTATATTACGCAAAGCCTCCGAATTCAGAGGGTTGAATAACAGTTTCAAACTTCGATTTTGGAGTTTTTGCGTAGGCCTAAGCAAAACCTTCGAAATAACCTTCGAGTTGGTTGACTAAAAGAATTTGTGCATATAATTGAGTGATCCAATGATGCGACAATTTATAGTCCTTTACTTTACACTACAGGTATTCCTATTTCTCTCCTTCAGCCTCATGGGCCCCAATGTGCTAAAACATCTGAACTTAACGATATTTTAAAAATATATCCCAAATGTTTAATTCCTTATAGTACTAGTACCCATAGGCCTATGTGATAACCCAATACTTTGCCCACATATAAGCTGACACAAACAGCTGTAACGTGGGCCTATCTGGGTGCGGGGGGTAGGGGTTTCCGAGAGTGGTGCGTACCTTTGGCCCGAATAGTCTTTTGTCCGAAGGCCCATTGGTCTTAAGGGTCTTTGGTCCGAAGGCTCGTTGTTCCGAATTAGTGATCTTTTTCCAGGAATGCAGGTTATACGGCAGTAAAAGAAAGATCACTTTTCATATTTTCCCTAACAACATATAAGGCCAATTAAAAAAAAATATTAGTTTCTTGTCACCTCCTGCATCCAATTTCGCTGCCTCACCATTAAAACAAAATATATATTTATTTTGCGAAATGTACGAAAATCTGGCTAACTCACATCATTAAAATTCCTCTCTCGATCGTGAATAGTGAGATGTTCCCAGTGAGAATTTTAGTTGAACTATTACCAGTAGTATTATAAATTAAAACTCAATGTACTATGATACGAATCATATCTAGCGCTTATTTGGTTTTAATGACACAAAAAATCCCCCTAGAAAAATAGTTCCCTCCCCCCACCCCAAAAGAGTAGAAAAAACACAATTCGTCATTGAGAAAAAATATATATTTGTATTTTCAACATATTAGTAGACTATTTAGAATCGATTGAATATCCCTCTGAAACCACTAAATTGTCACATTTTCCGGGGGATCCGCCCCATGGACCACTTTCGAAACATTTTAATTGACACTCGACCACGCTTCTCTCGTCGGGGAACTTGCCCCCCACCCCAAATCATGCCTTGTCCTTCATTTCCCCCACCCCAGATGCTTTCGCCGCCACTGTCAATGTGTCTACTTTGTAAAAGTCTCCTTACTTTGAACCCATGAATAGCCCAAATGGGTTCATCCATTTTTTTTCTCTTGTGGGTCCCAAATAGGGCTTGCCCATATTTAAAAAATATATTTTCCACATGCTTTTGCCCATATTTATCCCATATATGATTTCCCATAATCTGTCTACAAGGGCTGACCCACAAAGAGCCCTTATGAATGTTCCCATTGCTTTCCCTCAAGGGCCCTAAACATGCTAAACCATATGGGCCTGCCCACATTTTGAAAATATGTATCCCAAATGTTTTGGCCCTTACAGTGCCAATATGTGATTGCCCATCCTTCAACCACATGGGCTGTCCCAGAAGCCCTTATGGGTCTGCCCAGATTTTTTTCTTTTGTGGGCCTCAAATGCGCTCATGCCCACACTTTTTAAATAACGTTCCCAAATGTGTTTGGCCACATAGTACCCATTAGTGACTGCCCATACTTTTCCCACATGGGCTGACCCATAAACTTTCCAAATGGGTATGCCCATATTTTCCCCTTGTGGGCTCCAAATGTGCAAATTTACTAGGGATTGCCCTGTTCTTTCCCTCATGGGTGCCAAATGCCCAGACCCACATGTTACCCATATTGGTTTCTCGATCTTTTACCCTTACGGAGAGAGCAGCTTAGCTCAGTCGGCTAATCTGGTGGTAGCCACTGTATGTGCGCTGAACCGTGGAGATCTCTAGGTCCCCCCGGTTCAATTCCCATCGCTGCCTCTCCTTGTGTTTCAGCTAGAGGCTGAAAATACAGGTTACAATAGCGCACCGTCTTTCGGATGAGACGTTTAAGCCGTTGGTCCCGTGTGCATCTATGGCTCATGTGCACGTTAAAGAACGCAGAACGATCTTCGGAAAAGAGAAGGGGATTGTCTCCCGGTGTACTGTCCAATGACCACCAGAAGGACCCCACTGGAAATTCGTGGGCTATTTTTGGTGTTTACACCGAATAAATCCAATCCAATCTACGGGGCCCTTAGAATTAAATTCCATATGGTGTAGCCCATACAGGCCCCATAAGGGTTAAGTGTGGTATGGGCCTGCCTCCACAGTTCGCTTCTGGCAACGTCCGTCGCCTTCGTCGGACCAACTATCTTCCGATTCGGTTATCGACTCTTCTTCGGTTGGCGCCACCTCCGCAGGCATCGCGTAGTTTGCGTCGGCGGTGATATCCGTAAGTTTTGAAGGTTGTGAGAGCCCTGTCTCTTATACCCATCTAGA
>NW_022705221.1:149829-151466 GCF_011630105.1 Anneissia japonica
CGACGTTGCGTACTCGACGAGATCGACCTTCTTGTTTCCCAACGGATCGATGCATCTCTGGTACACGTTGCTTATGGTGCACAGCACACAATAGGGCCTTCCGTAGTGATTCGACGTACCGACGCTCGTAAAATCGCCGCCGCCCATCAACACTTTTGCGGCGTCCGCGTTCAGACACTCGGCGAGCGTGAATCCGCCGGAAACCTATCTTGACAGGCAGTCGGGTGACTCGCACCGCCGCACTTCGATGCCGACGCCCGGTCGCATGCCGTGCTCGTAGCCGTTGAATTGGAGCATGTCCATCGTCCAGGGATCGGGTTTCAGCGATTCGTTAGGAACGTTGCGCACTCGATCGACAAAGTGGTTGTGTTCGATCATCATCTCCGACAGGACCTTGCGAAGGGTTGATTCGTACATCATGCTGTCTTCGTTCGCACCTTCCGCGTCCCCGTTCGCTTCCCGAAGCCTGTACGCACCGACCATCCTGGTGAGCACGTCCGATTCGCCTTCCGTCTCTTCCAGTTCTCTGGCGATCGATCGGACGTCGCAGGTCGACTGCACCAGAGAAATGCCGACGTTCGCGTTCATCCTCTGCCTGAATGTTGAGGAGGCTCTCCTGCTGGCTGCGTGACACGACGATTCGGTTCGGTGTGGGGCAAAACATTCCTTCCTCAGTTTTCTGTGTCGTTGGATGATCGGTGCGAACGCGCCGTACTGATCGCATTTTCTCTTCATTGTCCGGACGACGATTGAAACCACCCCGATCTCACGCGAGCAATTTAAAGAGGTCCCAAAGCCAGAACACGGACAGCCCGGCGACCAGGAACAGCAACACGCAGATCAGCAAATTCGCGTGTCTTCGGCGGTAACACGGAGGATTTGCGACGACGTCGACGACGGCCACTCCACCTTTGCCCTCGTTCATGCGATTACAGGTTTTTGAAAATTTCGGCAAAATCCAAAATCCAGAGTACCACCAGCAACACGACGACTACCAAACACACGCAAATGATACAGTGCACTGCTTTGCAAGTCCACGACACCGCCTTCACGGGAGCCGATGCAACGCCCATGCCTAAGCGATGGGGAGGGAATGAACGGTCAACGTTAACGTTCGTGCGGAAGCGTTCGCTCTCGACGATGGTATGAAACTGACGGTTGTTTGTTTCTCGATAGTTCTAATATCGTCT
Organism: Anneissia japonica; assembly: GCF_011630105.1. NCBI lineage: Eukaryota > Metazoa > Echinodermata > Crinoidea > Comatulida > Comatulidae > Anneissia > Anneissia japonica. The sequence goes on from NW_022705221.1 coordinate 151,020, forward strand.
TTATCTCTGCTGTTGCACGATTTGCACAAGGGTAGGAAGAAACTTTCATCCACCGAAGACCTCCTTGTGTCGACGGTAAGCAACAGGACGAATGCCTCTGCTGCGAGGAGCCGTTCGCGCGGAACGAGGAACGATGGCGATCGTGGGTACCGTTTATTCGGAGTTTCTGCCGGCGTACTATTCGGCGTCCAGCTCCTGCTACTCGCCGTAGTCTGCATGAATCACGCCCGCCAGAGACGCACCGAAGAACTGCTCTACGAGCGGTCTTGCAAACTGAGCTTCGGAGACGTGGTCGTCACGAAACCGAATACAGGATCGTGAACGATGAAGGGAATTCCATTCTCGTATGCGCCGCCGACAGAACGTGGATGCCGACGCAACCGTGCGAGGGACCAGACGACGACCACGAGGAGTTCGTCTGCCTCTCCAAGATGTACATGCTGTCGG
>NW_022705221.1:151506-155286 GCF_011630105.1 Anneissia japonica
TTACGTTTTCACGATGTACAACGACACGGTTCGGGATCACAAGGTGCTGGTTCAAGGACCGACGTACGACAAGCGCGGAGGAAAATCCCTGCCAGTTTACATGCGTACTGACCTGTGGCGACGTTCCTGCGGAATATACGACCGGAAGCTGAGGACGAAGAACAGGGTCGTGACCCTGAGATCGGAACCTGCGTCGTGGAAATTTCGCTGGCGAGATTGCATGCTCAAACTTTGCAATCAAAACACGCTGTACAAGCGGGCGGACGAACGTCTCAAGTGGACGTGCTGCATGTTCGCTGACGACCGCATCCCCTTTGGACGCTTACCGGTCAACCTTCTGTTGAATATCAAATATCCGACACGTTCCACTTCTTAGTTTATGTAAAAAAGTAAAGAGACACCATAAATAAAGGAAGGAAAACAAATAATACGATTTTCTGGTGTATTTTTTTTTGTCCATTTGTTGTTTCTATCAATCAGACTGACGTAATCTTTTCGCTTATCAACTCAACCTTCTTTCCCGTCTTCGTCTCCTCCTTCTCTTCGTGCGAACAGCAGAACATCATCTTCACCGCATCCAACATCAATGCCATCTGGAAGATGACGAGAACGGCGAAGAATGCGCAGGTGACCAAGGTCGGCGTCTCGATCAATCCGGTTCCCGGACGGCACGAGTGGTACGTCAGAGAGAGGACGATCGCCGGTAGCAGACATTTGGCGCAGATGCCCGCCAGGAATTTCTTCAGTCGGTGGCGCTTCCCTTCCAAACGATACGCGTAGCCGATGGGGAACGACAACCTGGCGACGACTGCCAGGAGGCAAACCCCGGTCATGTCCCGAAATCAAAGCCAGACTACCAGAGCGACCAAGGTGTAGATATCCAATGCTCTGTTAACCCGTCTCACGACGGAAGAGTCGGTCCACAGTCCGTCCAAGACAAGATTCAAATAGGCGCCGGTGAACGAACACAAAACGTACTCGACTACTAGGGCGTCGGAGCGATCCATGAACTCCGGAATCCAACCTGTCACGAAACACGTAATCACCGCAGCGGCCGGCATGAAGAAGCTGAGCGACGTGTCCACGATCCGGTGTTTCGTGTTCGTGTCCAGCAGCCCGGACTCAAGCTGTCGGTAATTCCGAAACATATCGACATGGAGATTTTAAGGAAGGCAAGAAACACGACGGCGGCAAACACCGGAACCGGTACGATCATCGACAACATGACGTGGAGGCGTATGCATAAAAAGGGGGGTTGAGAAAGTAACGGTACGGTTCTTGGCGAGTAAATGATGACGATGGCGTCACCTTCGTTCTATTTATCGGCGTTTGCGAAGTACAAATGACGTAGCATTTTTGTGTACGACGAAACTTCCCGCTTCGTAGTCGAGAATGTGGCAGGAGAACGAACGCGGAACGATGGTGACGATGAGGTCGGCCGTGACCGATTCGAGCAAGAGGCTTCATCGACTGACGATACACTGTTCGCGCGGCGACGTTCGCACAGCCGGTCTGGTCACCGAGCGTCGACGCTGGTGGGTGGAAATGCGATCCGACAGACTCACGATCCAATACGATAAAGCGACCAGGTCGTTGTCGACGGTCACTCCGTCGGGTAAGACATTGCTGTGGTATCTTCCCGACGAAATTCTCCGATTCGCCGTTCGATGCCGAAGTGGGATCGCCAGCTTTCGATTCACTATCGATTCCAGCGTTTCGATGGTGCATTCTTTAAAGGCTCTCTGCAGATGGACCATAATCTCGTTCAATCTGGACGTGACCCTTTTACACAACGCTTTGAAAACGTACGTTCTGAACAGTAACGATGACGTAGCATTTCAGTACTTCATGGCGTAGGTGCCATTACCGAAGACAAGACCTTTTAGGATACATGTCATATTCAGCGAGTCATACATTATTTGTTTAATAAAATATTGTTAAACGAAAATACGGTTTCCATTATTTTTTTTTTATTTGTGTGTGTGTCTTTTAACAAAAGTGAATCAGTGCTAGAGATAAATCAAGAGATGTAAAACCAATTTTTGTTTGTTCTCTTTGTTCTCACTTCCGGCTCGTACACGGCACCGTCTAAACCGCAGCGTAACCAGCATTCGTCGGTCAAGGGAACCGCCTCGGGATACCCGTTGAGAGCGAGAACGCAAGATCCTACGTCGCTGCCGACGGGAAAGTAGCAGTGCGATCCGAAGAGTCCGCACCCCTCTAAGTCGGGAGCGAGGTACCAGCGGGCGTTGTTGCCTTTGAAGGTTTTCTTCGGCCGGCGGACGCTGCATAGGTTCAGCGAGATGCTTCTCTCGCAGCTGTCGCAACATCTCACGAATCGGGTCCCGTCCTCCGCGATTTCCAAGCACGCGCGATTCCAGTTCGGGAGAATGCATGCTTCCTGGTAGAGAAACGGAGGCACCTTGGACGTAAACCGAACCGATCACCAGGTCGGAATCCACCTTCAAATGCGCGACCGCAAAGGAGTAGAAAGACGGAGAGAACAACAGCAATAACAGAAGCCGAAACGGCGAAACGCCTACCGTCCGTTCGATCGGGCTTTGCATCGATGCTACGTTCCGTGCTCGGCGTGGATGCGTCGCCAATACGTCTATCGCCTTGCCACCCACCAATCGCAGTTGGTCCTGAAGTGAAGGGGAAGAATGGTGCAAGGATTCCACATCCGGTTCGGGTCGCCGCCGACGTTATGCACAAGTGCGTTCTCGAATTGTTCCGAAAAACCGTTCTCGACGGAACGTTCGGCGACGTCCGGAGGAGGGACTTCTTCGTACAAATCTCGATCGACTTCATTCAAATCGGTCGCAAACATCGAAAACCACAAGTTGTGGCGCGCGTGCAGACCTCCGACGACACGAGGCCACTCGTCTTCGAAGTCGTAGAGCACCGGGTTTTTCAACCAACTTTGTTCGTTCCTATAGATTCGCCATCTTCCGTCTTCGCATTTCCAGATTGAGATATCGCTGACGACGGCGATCGAGTTCGTTTTTTCGCTCGAGACGATGGAACAATCTTCGACCACGAAATCGACCGGAGCCTCGTTTATGACGAAGGTGCTTTTGACCTTACGCGGAATTCGGCCTTGTGGAATCTCGTTCAGAGCTCTCTCACTCACCGTCACCCGCACCAACGAATTCTTGTTCCCGACGGCGGCGCCGAGCACCTTTCTGAACATCAGAACCTCCAGATTGTTGTCGGGCGTTCGACGTTTGCACGCCTTGCACCAGACCAACGGTACAATACGCAATTAATTCGTTGCCGTTGGGGCCCACGGCGGTTTCATACGCACTATATTGGGACAATAAGTGTTTTCAACGCGCCTTTCATATATTTACTCACAGCAAGCCTCGAACGAACACGTGTCGCGATTGGGATCGTGCGAGCCTAGCGGATCTGCATTTTTTGGTACATAGTTGAATTGTGCTAAAAATAATATATGAGTATAATATCCCCCCATCCATGTTCCTGTCTCTTATACACATCTAGATGTGTATAAGAGACAGGGTGTAATGCATCCTTCGAGCCAACAAGTCGTTCTGTTCAATTGATGTGCAGTTTGCCGTTCAGGTTCAGATGCGTGAACCCGCCTTCCAGCATTTTCTTCTCGCTCATTTCCCCTCCTATCGCGATCTGCATCGGGCTTTCTTCGAACAGCAATCGAACCTCGTTCCACCTACCGATGAGCACACGGTTTGCACTGTTGAGAAACATCAGTCCGGAACCCGCGTCCACGGCGACTCTCGCGTATCCGTCGGTGAGGCG
>NW_022705221.1:155789-157670 GCF_011630105.1 Anneissia japonica
TGTTTCCATGTAGCTTGCATATCGATTAAAACCGGATAGATGTAAACATATCTCACCATAGTATCTGATTTTCATCCTGCGTCGTAACAATTAAAGAAGCTGAAAAGATAAATATAAATATATTTTAATTAGGCAATACATAACGATATAATTCATTCTAGGCAATGGAAAGTAAAACATTTTAAGTGTTAATTATATTGTGCGCTCACTTTTCCCTTGGTTTCGATGTGGTACAAATGGCACAACAGTTGTTTTATTATTATTATTATTATTATTATTTCATAATAGTTTGGGAATACAAGTACAGTAACATTCTAAAACATAAAAATAAAAAAATTAAACACCATACATTGAAAAAAAGGGGCAACATTTAAAAATTGACAACCAAGTTAATGCTTAGGAAGACTGGTGCTTGATAATAGTAAAGGTCTCCCAACAACATAACCAAAACGGATATCAATGAAAATACAACATTTGATATACTGTATTTAAGAACATTCGATATGATTTATAAAGCAATATTGTGATGATACATAATTAAAAAAAAAAAACATTGTACAGAAGTCAAATAAATTTTATTATTTAAAATACCTTAATGTCTGTCTTAGTATCATTTTTTTTCTGCTGCTCTCCATGAACACCATCCAGCTGCTCTTTCCTTTATGTTCAAATTGATTATCTCCATGATGTATTTTGTCAGCTCGCTTGTATCTTGTTTAAAATTAAAAATAAAAAGTTATTATTGCCATGTTTTTTATTAAACAATTATGACAGAACATCAGACATTAATAATACCACCAAACTTATAAAAGATACTAAAAAAGAAATTTCAAAGTATAATAATAATAATAATAATAATAATAATAATAATAATAATAATAATAATAATAATAATAATAATAATCAAATAATTTTAGACAGTTTCAAATTACAAGATAAATATTTTTATAAAACTTCTGAATACCCCCTTCTGGGGTCTGAATAATCCTAAAAATATGTCTATAGCGAATAGACTACCGTAGGCCTAGCGTAGGCCTACTTTCACGTGAGAGCATACCGCGTATACTTAAAATTTAAATACCCACCGGGCTAAACATTGTTTACTTTCACCTAAGCCCAGCCGGCAGCTTACCCTTCCGTAGCGTAGGCTATTTTTGGGTAGACTGCTAGAAACATTTGAATTATATTTTTAAAACATATATAGTTATCTTGTCTGTGTTATTTATTACGCCATAAACGTCTAAAGGGTAGACATGTTAGGCCTGCCTAGGGTAAACAGTGTATTTTAAAGGCCAGACACGGTCATTTTTAAACTTAAATAATTTTTTTACCGGAACAGTTGTCAGAGAGATTTTTTAGAGGATAATGCAGAAGTCAAATAGTAATAACATGGAGCTAGTGGCAATGTTTCAAAAAATTGCAAGAATTATTTATAGCCATGTAAACTTTACATGCCAGATTTTCTTAAGTTTTGGGTGAAAAACATGGAATAAATTCAAATACCCACACGTAAAATCAGGAGCCATGACATCGTACCTATGTTATACTATGGGACTGTTTAGCATGTCTTCTTCGATAATATCATGAATATTCATTATTTTTTTAATTTTAAAGCTGTTGGTTGGTCATTTAAAAACCCATATATGGAGAATAATGAAATTATCGCTTCCGCGTTAGCGCCCCCAACTACGAGAATATCTAAAATGTATAATAGTGACCAACAGAGGGCTCACTACTTATTGTCTATATTAAAAGCATCCTAGTTTAAAGCCCCATTCCCGGCAAAATTTCAGTTTTTAAGAAAAATCTAATTTTTGTATAATGTTATAAAGATTTATAAATATAATACGGAATTGCTAGTTTAACTGAATTTAGACATTC
>NW_022705221.1:157687-165888 GCF_011630105.1 Anneissia japonica
ATTTAGACATTCCTAAGAATGAAAAAAATGTAAAATAAGACTGAAATTTGATTTTTTGTGTTCCACACAAAAAATAAATGCGGATGAATTTTTCATTTTGATTTTGCGATAGGTCGTGAAAAAAATATCGTAGGCGCCGAAAACATTAGCCTATCCAACGCTGCTAGGCTAGGCATAGCCTTACCTTGATTTAGGTTCTGTTATAACACATAAAAACGGCCGACATGATATTTTCCGTTGCTAGTATTGACACTTGTGAAATATAATATTTCATAGGAATTATTTCAAATTTGTTAAAAAACTGATTCTGACTGAGATTTTGACACTTAAACAAACATATCTCAGCCTTACCGAACGACCGCATTGTGTGAGATGCGAAGTACAGAAACTAATCTCTTTAGAGAGGGCGCACTTTATTGACTGTATAAAGTATACATAAAAGCGAGAGTATTCCAGTGGATGCGATCTACAACCTCTGAATTTGCCTAGTAACGATGAATTCGTCGAGAAAATGGTAATATTTGATGAGAAATAGTCTGTATTTCTCATTTTTTTTTATTCTTTTGCGTAAAACTAAAATTCATGCCAATATTTTTCCATGATTGCTTCAGGATTGGATAATTATGCTATATGCCCAGATTAACAATGAGTGGAAATACCACTCACATGTCTACGGCCATACTACGTTGAAAACACCGGTTCTCGTCCGGTCACCGAATTTAAGCAACGTCGGGCCCGGTTAGTACTTGGATGGGTGACCGCCTGGAAAAACTGGGTGCTGTAGACTTTTTACATTTTTCCCTCCAAATGGCTTGATGTTTACTTACCGTTAAAAATGTTTTTCTTTTCCTTAACAGTTTCATTATGTATATTGCCACGTTATAATCGTCAACTATTTTCTAAATTCTAAAGTAGGGGTGCGTGAGAGTCCACACGACCTTGGGCCCACATAGTTGGGGCTGAGGTGCAAACATTTTGAGAATATGAACCTCTAAGTGCCCGGAAATTGCACTCTCATACCTTAAAAATCATACAGGTACTATATGTTCATATCAAAAATACGCAATTAATTCGTTGGTGTTAGGCCGGTTCGAGGGTCGTTTGAACAAAACGGCAGTCTTCTTCCTTCTAAAGCATCCTAGTTAGTGCCGTAGTAAAATGGTTGGTTTATTGTTCAACACCGGTGTTTGTAAAAAATGTACTCGCGCAGCAGAGTGGTCAGGGGAGTCGGAGGAAATCTCCGCCAGACATGCGCGCGTTGATATGAAACTTCATCAATTATTGAGCTTCAGGATTGGATAATTATGCTATATGCCGAGATTAATTATGAGTGGAAATACCACTCACATGTCTACGGCCATACTACGTTGAAAACACCGGTTCTCGTCCGATCACCGAATTAAAGCAACGTCGGGCCTGGTTAGTACTTGGATGGGTGACCTCCTGGGAATGGCTCACGACCCCCTTAAGTACTTATCCGGTCATGCCTGGGTGCGTATGCACCACTGAACACCGAACCAGCGCCCTCTCTAATAGCCGGGTGCTGTAGACTTTTACATCCCCCCCCCAAATGGCTTGATGTTTACTTACCGTTAAAAATGTTTTTCTTTTTCTTAACAGTTTCATTATGTATATTGCCATGTTATAATCGTCAACTATTTTCTAAATTCTAAAGTAGGGGTGCGTGAGAGTCCACACGACCTCAGGCCCATATAGTTGGGGCTGAGGTGCAAACATTTTTGAATATACATAATAACTTTGGACAATGGCGCTTGTTGTAGCTGCTAATTTCATGTGTTTTCCTTGTTACTGTTCTCTTCTGCCCTTTCCCTCACTTGATTCTGAGATTTCTTTTTTCCTGAATACATTGGTTAACCCCTCAATTGTGTGTTTTCCTGTTTTTTGTCCTTGATTTCCTGGTTTTTTGATGATGTTTTTTTTGCCTTGGGCTAGGCCCAAATCATCTTGTCAGGGATCGATGGTCACCATGTCTGGAGCCATTGTCTCCCTTTCAGCTCAAGTCAGTTGCTCTGCCTGTGCTTAGGCCTAGGCCTACCTGCAAAATACAGAAGCAGCCTAAAGTGTACAGCAGACGTTTAATGCTGTGTCTCAACACCAAACGTAAACTTAAGATCCCACCTACTGCTTACAATCATATGAAGGAGTTCGGAATTTTACGTCGTAATCGTGGCTGTCGAGCTAATAATAATAATAATAATAGTGTAGTTGTATATGGCGCACAAATCCATCTAATGTAAGATGCTCAGGGCGCTTGAAATGTGGACTAGGAACTCGATCAATGACTTTCTTCGCCCCTAAGGGTCCCTTCGTGTCTGTGCTACCCGGTAACCCGGTACCTGCAACTCTCGTCGTCCACAGGGGCTGTCTGTTCCAGTACACCGGGGTATCCCCCTACTCGTCTCGAAGGATGTACTGGGTTCTTTATATTGCACACGAGCCATTGTATACACTGGGCCTACGGTTTATAGTCCTTATCCGAGAAGACAGATTCTACCACCAGAACCATAGGCGAGCGTGCCGTTCGAACCAGCGCCGATATTATGGCTATAGCTTGCGGCGCCCCTGCTAACCGCTCGGCCATTCGACTCACTGGCAGACAGGTCAAGTGCAAGGTTAAATGCAGGTCAACTTTTGACCTTTCATCTTCAGGTGTGCCTCAAATGACCTCTCAACTCTACTCACAAAGTCATAGTTCAGTTAAAGTTGCTGTTTGGAATGCCCAATCTGTTTGCAACAAAACTGCACAGTTCCACTAATATGTAGTTGATCATGATGTCGACATCATTGCAGTTACAGAGACATGGCTTCAAGTAAATGATAATTCTCCAATCGCAGCTTGCCAACCAAGTGGTTACCGGCTCTTTTCATTTCCTCGGATTAATAGCAGAGGTGGCGGTGTTGCTGTTATGACACGATTTGCAACGAACTGCCGTAGACTTGACCAGTTTCGATCATTTGAAGCTTGTGAGGCCATCGTCAAGTTACCTTTGAAGACAATCACACTTCTTGTCATCTATAGGCCACCCCCTAGTCCGAACATGCAGTTTTTTTTTAGTTTTCAACTCTTGTGGAGCAGTACTCATTGCCCTCCAATGTCATAATTACAGGTGACTTCAACATACATGCTGATGATCCACTGAATGTGTATACGCTCCAGCTTTCAGATGTCCTCAGTTCATTCAATCTCACATTGCTCATTAATGTTGCTACCCATAAACACCAGCATACTCTTGATTTGATTATTACTAATAATCCTGATCTTATCACTAGTACATCCATTGATGCATACCCGTTGTCGGATCACTACATTCTTCACGCAAGTCTAGATGCCAACAAACCGTTTACCCGGAAAAAAGTCATCTCTTATAGAAAGTATGACAGGGTCGACCTTAACTACCTCCAAAGTCAAATTTCACAGAAGTTCTCGCACTTTACTGACTCAATGCAAATCAACTCAGCTATTGATGAGTATAATTCCTCACTCACATACACATCTAGATGTGTATAAGAGACAGTCCTCGTCCTTACTTTCGAGGGCTGCTAATATGTTTTGAATGTTTATTTAATATTTTTACTCTCCGAATTTCCAGCGTATGATTACCCTAGGTCTTAACTGAGAGTATTGTAAACCCGTGAATCCTACTATCTAATATGTTTGTGTTGCCAAGAGTCGCGATCCCGCGAACATACTGTGTTATGTTGTACCGAGTGTATGTCACATCCGGTAAAGGTCAAATGCGGGTCAGGTTCAGAAGGCGGAGCTTAGCGATACAGAACATTAAAATAGGTGATTTAAAACTCGTTTTTCAGAAAAACGCGTTATCTAAAAATAAACGGAAAGCCTCCGATATATTTATTATATAATTCTCATCGTTCCAACTCACCCAATCTGCAGTGTCTCCGCGTTGGTAATACAACGGTCACTCCATCACTGGAAGTCCGTAATGTTGGTGTGACTTTTGACAACACGATGTCTCTAAAGCAACATGTTACCAAAGTTTGTAAATCTGTCAATTATCACATCCGTAATATTAGGCAAATCAGACGTATTTGGGCTTCCAGATACTCTTATAAAAAAATTACAACTACATCTTAACTCGGCCGCACGTCTAATTAAGCTCACCCCAAAGTCACAGAACATCACGCCAAGACCTACATTGGCTTCCAGTTCGACAGCGTATAACTTCAAAATTCTTCTTCTTGTGTACAAATCGCTCCATAACCTATCACCCACGTACATGCAAGATCTTCTCAGACTACGCTCATCCACTGGTTCCCGAGCACTCAGATCAACTACAAGTTCATCAACTTTGTTTGTTCCTGGGTGCCGTTCGAAAACATATGGTGAGAGATCATTTCGTGTTGCGGCTCCAAAAATGTAGAATGCACTACCCGTTGAAGTCCGTGAATCAGCGTCAATTGACATCTTTAAAAAGCGACTCAAAACCTTTTTATTTGCCTCTTTATAGCTACTGTTTTCTTTTCTTTTTTTTCTTTTTATCTGTTTCACTTTGCTAGCTAGTGTTGTTTGTTCCAGGTTAGGAGGCACCTGATCCCAGAAAAGATCAACACTTAACCGATGCTAACCGGAGTACATAAACACAGATCTCCGGTTGGCGGTGATGGTGTAACCCCATACTTCGGTTTGGGTGCTAGCTTGGTGTTTTTTTTCCCGGCTTTTTTCTTTGTGTTCTTGACTTCATTATTGTCTAGCGCATAGAGACCTCGTTTATTTGCGCTATATAAATCCATCTATTATTATTATTATTATTATTATTATTATTATTTTGAGAATATGGAAATTGGGTATACCTTAATTAAAAAATGGTGCTTTTGTAGTGGGGGGGGGGGGGGGATATTAAATCGCTTGCTAAATGCAGGGTGGCAGATATTGGCAGCTAAACTTGGCATTAACGTAAAGCTTAGGCTCTGCCAGAAATGTTGATGTCAAAAGCATGACGAAAATCGCCGGCAATTCTTACTTTTAAGTTGGTTTTATGAAAAAAATGTTTTTAAGCGTTTTTGGCTCATATTTAATGTCCTTTATTCTAAAAGTATACCAATAATGTCATTTTTTATTTTACTATCTAATTTAGTTAACAATAGGTAAATACTGGAAGAAGTATCAAGTTGACTGCTTTCATCTAAGTAAAGTCCTAGGGAGTTTTTCAAAACTGTCAATTTTATCATTTTACGAGTATAAAACTTTTTCATGTTTACATGGTTATATCACACTATGAAAATTCACTAAATATGAAATTATTGGTGGATTAATATAATTTAGGATGTTCTCGACCTCAAACAACCTTTAAAAGTTGAAGTTGTCACATTAACTATTTTCGACTTTTGGCACACTTTGAATTGATTCTGGCCCACTGTGCACCGGTTCTCGTCCGATCACCGAATTTAAGCAACGTCGGGCCCGGTTAGTACTTGGATGAGTGACCGCCTAAGAATACCGGGTGCTGTAGACTTTTTACATTCCCCTACCCCCCACCCCAAATGGCTTGATGTTTACTTACCGTTAAAAATGTTTTTCTTTTTCTTAACAGTTTCATTATGTATATTGCCACGTTATAATCGTCAACTATTTTCTAAATTCTAAAGTAGGGGTGCGTGAGAGTCCACACGACCTCGGACCCACATAGTTGGGGCTGAGGTGCAAACATTTTGAGAATATGGACCTCTAAGTGCCCGGAAATTGCACTCTTATACCTTAAAAATCATACAGGTACTATTATGTTCATATCAACAATACGCAATTAATTCGTTGGTGTTAGGCCGGTTCGAGGGTCGTTTGAACAAAACGGCAGTCTTCTTCTGTCTAAAGCATCCTAGTTAGTGCCGTAGTAAAATTGTTGGTTTATTGTTCAACACCGGTGTTTGTAAAAAAATGCACTCACGCAGCTAGCAGAGTGGTCAGGGGAATCAGAGGAAATCCCCGCCAGACAAGCGCGTGTTTATATGAAACGTCATCAATCACAGAGCTTCAGGATTAGATAATTATGCTATATGCCGAGATTAACTATGATTGGAAATACCACTCACATGTCTACGGCCATACTACGTTGAAAACACCGGTTCTCGTCCAATCACCGAAGTTAACCCAGGTAACAAGCCCATAAGGGACCCATATGGTGCCCATATGCAGATCTATATGGGTACCATATGTGAAATCCTTGAGGAAACATCCGGATTCTGCACCCAAGTTCCATGTGGGACCCATATGATTTAGCCCACATAGCCCAGATATAATCCATTTGGGGCCCACATGGAACCCACATTAATTTGTATGTGGGTGGCATATAGGTTTCCCATATGGGACCTATATTTTCTGACCCATATGGGTACCATATGTGCTATCCTTGAGGAAACCTCCGGATTCTGCACCCAAGATCCATGTGGGGCCCATCTGATTTAGCCCATAGCCCAGATATAACCCATTTGGGGCCCATATGGAACCCACATGCATTTTTACATGGGTGGTATATGGGTTTCCCATATGGGACCTATATTTTCCGACCCATATGGGTAACATATGGGCTATCCTTGAGGAAACCCATAGCCCAGATATAACCTATTTGGGGCCCATATGGAACCCACATGCATTTTTACATGGGTGGTATATGGGTTTCCCATATGGGACCTATATTTTCCCGACCCATATGGGTAACGTATGGGCTATCCTTGAGGAAACCTCCAGATTCTGCATCCCAAGCCCCATGTGGGTCCCATGTGGTTTAACCCATAGCCCAGGTGTAACCCATTTGGCGCCCATATGGAACCTAGATTTCCCAAACCATGAGTATGATATGGACTAGCCCTTAAGACACCCTCCGGATTCTGCACCCAAGCCCCATGTGGGGCCCACATCTTTCAGAGAACCCATATGAGGCCAACATGGTACCCTCATGCATTTGTACATGGGTGGCATACGGGATTCTCACATGGTACCCATATGCAATTGCACATGGGTGGTATATTGGGCCCATTATTTTCTGGCCCATATGGATGTAATATGGGTCTGCCCATATGGGGCCCCTCGTATTCTCCACCAAAGCCCCATGTGGGACAAACATGGTACCCATTGCAACTGCACATGGGTGGTATATAGGTGTCCCATATGTGGGGCCCATATTTCCTCGCTTATATGGATGGCATATTGGTTTGCCCATATGGGAGCCTGTATGGTTTAGCTGACACGGCCCAGAGAGAAGAAATATGGAGGACACACATTTCTGACTTGGCTTCTAACTCAGGTTTGAACATTGGCTGAGTCGATGACCATGAGCTAGGTGTACATTTCAACAAATTACTCCTTGTCTGAAAATAAAACTTTTCAATTGTACGTATAGTACAAAATATTTTCACTGCAATGATTAAAACAAAACGGTTATTTCATTTTAACACATCAATCAATTTATTTATTTTGTAGAGAAAGCAATATTGTCAATTGCAAATACAAATAGTGGTAAATGAAATCAAAATTTCTTAATGTCCCTTAATAACTATACAATTCAATTTCTCCAGCTCCTTGGAAAGTAAGAATATTCCATCATTTTGATCGCATTGGGAATATCACATATTTAACGTCTTTACAGATTATGAATATCATCAAATTGATAGGGTCCATGCAAGAGTGTATCAATAAGAATCGTCAATAGTTTCACCATGAATCATAGAAACAGAAGTACGAATGCCTTATTCCCTCATACTTTTCACAAAGGTTATTAAGAAAGTATTCAATCGCCTCCTTTTTTTCACATCTAGTTGCATCGTCGCATTTCAGAATTCTGCAAACTGGCCCTAGGAAAAAAAAAGAAGACAGGTCTAAAAATAATAGCATTTAAGATATACTCACTTAGATTTATAAAAAAAAAAAAAAAAAAAAAAACATGCAACACAAATAAAATATTGAAAATTAGTGCTTTCATTGACTTTGGTTTTTGTGAAAATTTACTTTAGGTCTGAACTATTGATATAGGTGACATGTCTCATAACAACTTTGGGATTACGCACAATAATCACAGCACAATTATGGCAAATTATTACATTTATTATGCATTAGAAGTGTGAAGTGAATGTGAATAAGAAGATCTAATTTTAATTACGATAAAGTATTTTTACTGGGCTTCAGCATTCGATTTACCCAGTATCGCATCGCAAAATGTGACATGTTT
>NW_022705221.1:165932-166170 GCF_011630105.1 Anneissia japonica
TAGAATTAACCACTCAGTCTTCAGCAAGGCCTGGCTGTAAAAACTAAGAGGCTTGGTGCACAAAAAATTTCAAAGAGGTTAAATTACAGCATTACAACTAATGTAAAACAAGAAACTTTTGTGACATGTAACTTTCGCGAATTGATAAGGGCGCATATGAAAACAATTGTTAGATTATCACTCCTGCGCACATTAACTATTTGGAAATATTGATGCGGTTATAAAAAAAAAACCCAAC
>NW_022705221.1:166683-167999 GCF_011630105.1 Anneissia japonica
GAGTATCATCCTATAATTCAATATATATTTATAGAAGCTAAACAGATTGGGTTTTACGAATAATAAAGTAACAATTAGTACTTATATCCACACATTAATCCTAAACATTGTTATGTTACATAGATATTATTTTATCAGTAGCTAAGGTGAGACTTCTTTATACCTTGTTTCGCATACTTATTCTTAAAAGATCATCGGAGGAGGGCAGAATAAAAATAAGGATAAAATTTAGTTTTTTTATTCAGCAAACAGTCTGCCTAAAACATCCAGACGGAGGGAAAAATAAATATACAATTTTATTGGTGAATGTAAAGTAGGATGGTTAAATATTTAAAATTTATATAAATATGTATATCTTTGAAGATGTCAAGGCAGTGGAGGGCATAATTAAAATTTTAAACTAATTTTTTACTGCAATTTCCATTTTTTTTTTTGTGGTGGTGGGTGCAATAATTGCTCAAAAATAAAATTTTATTTTTATTTTTAAAATATCAATATTTGCAGTAGGCGGGTTCGATAAAGAAGGTATAAAAAAAGTCTCGCCTGAACATTTGGTTTTTAGAATCTATTAACTTACCGATTTTGACAATCTTGAGCTTTTGAAACTTCTTAGTACTTTTTGATCCAGTTCAGATGAAGTCAGGAAACAAAGATGTTCAGGATAGATTTAAATGTTGTTAAACAAGTTTCAAGGCTTGAAAATACTGTAAAATATTAATATAAATATGTTAAGTGAATTACCATGTAAATAAAACAAACGATTATATAATAGCACCAAATTCCATCACATGAAGTTGATGTATTCTTAAATTTTTGTTCTGTGATAAGTTTAAATGAGGTGTTTTGTGCAAGTTTAAATAACGTAGTCTGTTAAGGTGACTCTCAGGCTGCACATCACAAATTCAGCACACTACTGTACAGGTACACAAACAGTTATTCAAGCTGTGTATAATAATTACTTTGTTAAATATATTAATGAAATAGGTTTATCAAATCCAATTAAAATAAAAGAAAATAAAGTAAAAACAAAAAATAACAAACATTATGCTTAAATTATAACGGTCATTAGCATAAATATTATATCATGGAATTATGAAATCTAATTTTCAAGTACATCATCTAATCCTTACCATTGACCTACTTGTGACAAGTGATGAAATGGAATCCCAATCACATTATACATTATATCTGTATATTACTATTCGCTTTAATAAAGTATTCACTTATTATTATTGTTTCCACAACAAAACTCACCAAGTGTTTGCACAAGACCATCTTCAAGAACCGATCAAAATTATTATAATGCCTCCATAGAA
>NW_022705221.1:168270-170991 GCF_011630105.1 Anneissia japonica
AGATGTGTATATCGACAATATACAGTAGGCTGCACAAAGATGTAGGCCTATACTGATATTAAATAAGGAAGTGGATATATTTACGTCATCGTAATCAAAACAGTAAACGATATATTTACGTAGATGAAACGACGCATGCCAGTCATACTTAAACAACTAGCATTTTCAGCACTCGATATTAGCGTGGCCTTCCAAGCCGCGGTGATTCCCCCAAGTTCGGCATGGCACAATTAATTTATAATTTTGTTTTTTATTTTTTCATTAAACGTAATTTAACTTTCTACAATAGCACAGTATGTAGTTTAATCACTAAATAAATTATTACAGTAAATCAAGTGTTAAATTTTCAAATAAAAGTGATACTGTATTATGAGCTGGAAATGTTATGTTCATCTTACTCAATCATTTGTTGAGTTCTGTATCCATACTTCGTAGACACATGCACATCATTGCCAATGTTGCTTTGTTAGTGATTAGACTACTTGGAAAAATATGTTTGAATAAAACATTAAAAATATTTGTTTTGTCTTACCAGGGAGAAGTATTTTATGTATGTTTTACATCTCCCTGGTTTCACTTTTTTCGTAGTGATTCAATATCTTACAGAAAATACACGATTATTCGTTGTTTACTTCTTGCTTCACATAGCGTACAGTACTTTTTAGAGTAAATCATGTGCTCACCAAACATGGTCTTCCTGTATGTTCTTTGTGATCGATTGGGGCTCGATGCTTGACCCGTCTGAAGACTATATAACAATGTGGTTTTTGTTAGTGACAACGTGGGTAAATTTGTTTGAATGAAAACATTAGGGTGTTATTTAATTTGTGATGATTGACTATCATATAACAATACTGGTAGGCCTAGAAGAATATTGTCTTGATTCCTGGTAATTAAGTTTTCGCAATGAAACATTGCATAGGCCTAGGCCTTGTATTTACGTCAAGTGTGTTCATTTAACAAATGATTGAGTAAGATGAACATAACATTTCCAGCTCATAATACAGTATCACTTTTATTTGAAAATTTAACACAATGATTTAATCATTTATTTAGTGATTAAACTACATACTGTGCTGTTGTAGAAAATTAAATTACGTTTAATAAAAAATAAAAAACAAAATTATAAATTAATTTAAAGTGCCATACTGAACTTGGGGGAATCAAAGCGGCCATGGGAGGCCACGCTAATAATACTGAGTGCTGAAAATGCAAGTTTGTTAAAGTATGACTGCGCATACGTTGTTTCATTTACGTAAATATATCGTTTACTGATTTGTTTACGACAACGTAAATATATCCACTTCCCATTAAAAAAAGTGTAGTATTTTATGTTTGAGAAAGAGGAAACAGCTTTGAATTGTAATGCACTCCATCATGTGGGAATTCAATATTTTGACAATGACATTATGTCCTGGTGTATATGTGGACTCATATATGGACAGCCTAGGCCCCCTATGCTTGGTGGTGGGAAGGGCTTGCCAGCCAGGTCCCCTATACTAAAGTTACATCACAAAGTCTAGGCTATTCACAATGACATTAGTTAGGTAGACAGGGCCTAGCCTATACACCGGCGAAAAATATAAGACAAAAACGTAAGATATGCCTTGGCTTATGCCCCTATAGCCAGAGAGTTAACTAGCGATCCAACGCTAGTTCAAGAAACTAGGCTAGCATACGCTTAAACAAGAAGGCCTACCTAGGCCTACGTATCTAGGCCTAGGCCCAGGGAATGCAATGGTTTTGGCCGCGAATTAGGCCTAGCACAGTAGTATTATAGTTGGGGAATTCAACAACAGTTATACACAAGTATAAATTACTTACTTTTACTTCACTATGACTTGGCAAATTTTCTTAGGCCTATGAATCTTCCTTCCTTTACACTCGCTACAAGGCGACGGCACTAGAATGGGCGCTTCGTTTGTGAATTCAAAACTTGAAACGGGACACCGGAACTGCCAAGACAGCTAGTTCATTGGCTTAAGTCCGATGGTCCGATCATCGCTAGCTAGCTTCATTCAAACTGGTATCTCTACTGAGCATGCGCACACACTTATTAAGTAAAAAGTACCGCAATGGAGCATTCATGTCATAACTGTAGCTACGTATAACGTCTTAAAAATAAAGTATAATTAACAGTTGGTCAAAGGGGAATCCAGGGCATAATTATCTGCCCAGGTATGTGGCATGTGGGGCCCATGTACAATGAACATAAGAATGGCCATGCATTTTCCCAGATATTTGGCACATGGGCCCCATGTGGCGTACATATTCCTACAGCTATCTGCCCAGTTACTTTGGCATATGGGGCTATATATGTAGAGTAAACACAGGAACAAATATTATTTCCTATATATTTGACACATTAGGGCCTATGGGAATTTGGCATATAGGAATTTGGCATATTGGACCCATGTAGATTGCACATGGACATGAATTTTCCCAGATATTTGGTATATGGGTCACATGTAGATTAAATGTGGCCATTCCCAAGGTTATCTTCCCTTTATTTGGCATATGTAAATGTGTAAATTAAACACTAGCTTAAGCCCATGTATTTCCCCAGCTATTAACACATGGGCCACATGTGGAGTAAATGCGGGTATTATTTCCATAACTATCCGCCCAGTTATTCGGCATATGGGGTCCGTGTAGATTGAACAAGAGCATGTCCGTATTTATTTTCCCAGATATTTGGCACATGGGCTCCGTGTAGATTAA
>NW_022705221.1:172262-174066 GCF_011630105.1 Anneissia japonica
AGATGTGTATAAGAGACATGGGTATGGCTTTTTAGACACAACTCAGTATGACATTGAAACATGTCAAAGGTCAGAAACGGCATTTCCAGCCATTGTCTAGCAAATTTTAGACTAAATAGAAACATGGATGTTCCAAACAAATTGACACCAAAATTAACTCTCTCTTACTAGTGCTTGTGGAGATATGAGGACTATTTGACTACAGTATGACATTGAAAAGTGTCCAAAGTCAGAAACGGCATTTCAGGTTATTTTTTAGCAAAACGTTTAATTAGTGCAAATAGAAACATAGTGTTCCGAACAAATTGGAACCAAAAATTACTCTCTACCACCAGTGGTTGCGTAGATATATAACGGCCCAATGGAACATTTGATCCTGACCTGTTGACATTTCGCCAAATTTTGAAAATGTGTTAGGCCTACCAAGCAAAAATATTCTTGGACCACCTGAACCAATTTCTAAGGTCAAAGTCTCTTCTGGACCCCAAAGTGCGTACAAAACCTGGTTTCAGTTCGTTGCTTTACCTGAAAATTCACTGATTTTAAGTATATGTGATTGAGGAGTGCTTATAATATTCCCAAATGACATCATCTTATAATCGACAAAAATGTGAGTTACGTCGTTTTGCCTCGGGACTGCCGCCTTGCAATCTCGTCCTCTACAAACCGGCCCCATACAAACTCACCTTTTAACAAACTCGTCCCTTAACAAACTCGCCCTTACAAACTCGCCCCTTAAAAAAATTAGCCCCCCTGACTTTACACAGCCACCCTCTACAAACTCGCCCCCTAACAAACTCTCCCCATATAACAAATTCGCCCACTAACCCTCTCCCTCTAACTAACTTTCTGATTCAGTAGAAGTTAGTGCGATGTGGCGAAGCATTAATAATGATGAACATAAATTTATTCCCATGATATAAGATGCCATTATATAACTTAACAGACACAAATATAAAAAACGACAAAAACACATACAAAATACATATAAATTACTCTTGTATAATGTCTATATATTGTTTTTGTCGGTAAATTATTTTAATAAAGAATAAAAAAATCACATCAAGAACGTTAAAAAGTGCCATGATATGATATGACGTTCAAAAGCGGGAATCATCTATTTTAATAGTGGGGCTGGGCCCTAAGAAATTGTAAAAGCTATACCGTTAAATCTACTGCCCTTATACACCACAGAATGCACAATAATTAATAAATATCTTTTCTCACAATATTGAATTGGAGGGGGAGATGATAGGGAGTGGGCGCGAAGATGAAGTGGGGGGGGGGCGATGGAGAGGGGGTGTATAGCTCACCAAATAAGATGGTTTGAGGTGATTTTCATTGAGCGTAAGTTACATAGCGCACCGTCTTTCGGATGAGACGTTTAAGCCGTTGGTCCCGTGTGCATTTATGGTCATGTGCACGTTAAAGAACACAGTACACTCTTCGGAAAAGAGTAGGGGATTGTCTCCCGGTGTACTGTCAATCACCACCAGAAGGACTCCACTGGAAATAAGTCTTCTTCTAGACTTTCGTGGGCTATCCTTGGTGTTTACACCGAATAAATCCAATCCAATCGGTGTACAGTCATTGAAAGTTGACTTGCGGAACACAAATTTATTAAGCTACTGTATAACAAAATCAAACGGATATTTCGATAGCTCCTGCTATCTTCATCAACGTTAAAGTGAGAAAAATTGGGAGATATTACATATATAATTTAAAAATACATTACAATCTGTTCTGCTGGGGACGTACTACGGTACCGAGTATTAAAAAGGGTAAAAACTATTTTAAATTTGTC
>NW_022705222.1:0-1601 GCF_011630105.1 Anneissia japonica
ATAATTTCAACAGTGCTTTCAAGTGTAATGGGTCACATTTCCAGTCTTGTGACTTTCAAATATAAGTGAATTTCATATTAGCAAATTTTATCCATTACTGAGCTTGTGTCCATCATGAAGAGTATTGCACTCTGTTTGCTAGATAAAAGATAAAGACATTGAGAATAAGCTCCAGCCTAGTCCTGAAAATATATAATAAAAATAGTTTTTACAGTAGGCCTATAGGTCTACAGTACCTGTTTGTTTGCAGCTGTTTCTCAACCGGTGCCAGTCACCAATTGTGCTGACACCGAGGGCACTTAGTTGTGGATCAGTAAGGCCCTGAACTTCTTTTGTTGTAATCTGAAAAAAATAACACCACAATATATTTATACATCACAACAAAATTGTATGGTGTTACTGCTATTTTGGCACTCTAGTTATAGCATAAAACATAGGCCTACTGTTTTATTCTGTTTCTATGTTTTATAATTTAGCTTTTTAAAATAACATATTTTGTTATTCAATCAATTCAATTTATATTTAAATCTTATTAATTTGATCATTTTTATACATATATCTAATGAATATATAATTGTATAGAAAAAGGAACTATCAATTTATACTTATTTTTTCTTAAATAAATTAGTCCTTGTATTCATTTTTCTTATTTATTTTCTTATTTGTTTCTATTTATCAAAATGAATTTATTATATTTACATTTATCTAATTATTTATCTATTTACTTGTTAAATTTATTTTTATGTGTACTTATTTATACTTATTTATATTTATTTTGGAAAAAAACAATTCTTGAAAAATCTCAAATTTAAGACTCACTGACACTAGGCCTAATAGCAATGTGTGAATACTGATTAGGGCCTAAACACATACCAGAACTATTTTATTCTTGTTATATTTCTGTTAATTTATAGCTCTTTAATTATAACTTTTATTATTTTGATTGTTAATCAATTACTTCAATTTTTATATTAAAACAGACAAGGGCCCCCTAGCCTAGGCCTACTACTACGTAGGCCCTACCTAGGCCTACCGAATTTGTATTACTTTTATTTATTTATTTATATTTATTTATTTAAGGCCTTTACATTATTTTATTTTTATAAATTGGGAAGCCTGCAAATATTTTATGTGCATCCATTAGACCTTCCTAGCCTATGATATTATTTAGCCTGCCTACCCTCCTAGCTAGGAGGAATCTAGATCTAGTCTAGCTAGGCCTTGCCTAGGCTAGGCTGTACGTAGCCTAAACTGGGAGGACAAGAAAATTATCCCCTCCCCCCGCCACACACACTGCTTCATATCTAATTTAGTAATAGAAAAGACAATGATATTATTAATATATAGCATAGGCCTAGGGCCAACCAAGCCTAGCTAGGCCTAGGCATCATACATAGGCATGCCTACTACTAGCTACTATGCATAGGGCCAGGTACTTAGGCATAGGGCTAGGGCCTAGCTAGGCATAAAAGTTTACCTTTTCTCTTTCAAAATTCGGAAGAAGGTGAATCAAGTCTACTTTTTTCAAGGCATCTCCAATACTAATAGACTTGGCCATTGTCTTTCCTCGCTTGTCAACGATCGACGGCACGAAGAAAGAG
>NW_022705223.1:0-1185 GCF_011630105.1 Anneissia japonica
TGGCAACTAACACGCGCGTGGGTAATTCGTCACGTGCGCTGACGGTTTATGGTCTGGTTGCTATGGTTTTTGTGACGTTCATCGTGTAGGGACGCACGTGCGCCTAGAATGTCGATGCCAGAGTTAAATCATGGAGGTATTATTAATAATACCTCCATGGTTAAATGATGTCCCGAGCTAGATGTGCGCGTCCTTCTGTTGAATGGACCTTTCCGCTAAGCTCCGCCCCTTGGATCTTGTTACTAAGGTCCCACAAGACGGCAGTGTTAAAACATACGCGAACACGGCGTTTGTGGGACAACACGTGTGTTTGTAAGACACGCGCGTATTCCTATCGCTGTTCTGATTAGTCAGTTGTTAAGTTTGATTGACACTCCGGAAAGGTCTATTGCCTTCGTGCCACACACTCCCGTCGTTTTGCGCTGGCACTTGTACTTTGTTCTTTTGGCGTTCCATACCTAGTGGATTTACGATTTACCTTTCCCTATGATCTTTCCTTCTCTCTCTTGACAGTAATATGGCGTCGATAGTAGAATGCAGCGTGCATCCGGTTGTTCTATTTACCATCGTTGATTCTTACGAACGTCGTCAAGATCAAAATGCCCGAGTTATTGGGACACTACTTGGTAAAATTCGTTTTCATATAACGTTTCTTCACCAGAAATAAATATAGGTAGGCCTAGGCTGGCTGACTTGGCTGGTGCCTGGCCCTGCCTATCCTAGTAGTATTGCAATCCAAGTAGGCTAGCCTAGGGCCAGGCCTAGGCCTAGTAGAAAGGCCTAGGTAGTAGTACTAGTAGTAGGAGTGCTGGGTGTCGGTCAATCCGTACCAAAACAAACCCGTACCCATACCAACCGTACCCACTTTTGTCAACCCGTACCCATGTTTGGTTAACCCGTAACCAAAAGATATTTGTATCTGTACGATCTCGTGAGGTCTGTAAGATTGTCGTTGCCGCTAATATATTAATTAAGGTAAGTTTTATTTTCCTCTGGGCCTATTCTTTATTAGTGTTCTTTTTTTCTCTTTTCTCATAATTTTCAATTAGTTTTAATTTTCTCTTCGTTTTCTTATCCTCTGGGCCTATTCTTTATTAGTGTTCTTTTTTTCTCTTTTCTCATAATTTTCAATTTTATTTTTAATTTTCTCTGGTTTTAATTTTTTTTTTTTTTTTTTTTTTTTTT
>NW_022705224.1:0-741 GCF_011630105.1 Anneissia japonica
AACCGTAATTTGGGTAGTCATCTTTGTGGTTCATCATACAAAACATGCTCCTTGCTTGATTCTACGCAATCATTCAAGAGCAACCAAACAAACCACATATTTCGGATAAGGCAATCAATTAATTCCCTCACCAAAAATGTCATTTATCTCATATATTGTAATATTTGTGGTAAACAATATGTCGGAGAAACAAAAAACACTCTCCGTATGAGAATGACACATAATAGATCACCTATCAGAACATCTAAGCTTGATCAACCAGTAGCCGAACATTTCAATTTAGCTGGTCATTCAATTTCAAATTTCAGAGTGATTGCAATTGACCATAATGCCAGTTGGAGCGACAAAAATCGCAAAGATAAAGAGAATCACTGGGAACTTTTACTTAAAACAACCACACCATTTGGACTCAATATTAGGAACGTGATTCTCTTTATCTTTGCGATTTTTGTCGCTCCAACTGGCATTATGGTCAATTGCAATCACTCTGAAATTTGAAATTGAATGACCAGCTAAATTGAAATGTTCGGCTTCTGGTTGCTTAGATGTTCTGATAGCTGATCTACAGTACTGACTAGAGGACTTTCTACATTCCTCGCGTGGATCGTGCGTGTGTTTCACGAGTAAAAAGCGTGGGCCATTATTCTGCGAGTGCTCAATTAACGCGTGAATGTGAACTTCCTGGTAAAAATCGGAACTTGCGGTCCACGAACGGTCACGTGGGCGGGTAAAGTTGTTTAT
>NW_022705225.1:0-756 GCF_011630105.1 Anneissia japonica
GATCTGATCCAGGTTTTAACGAAAGAGCGCTGTACAGCCAGAATACGGTACTGTACATCTAATAGCAAGATACCGGCATCTCGGCCCACTAACATCTGCATCTCAGCGCACTCGAGTGCGCGTGCCTTTATTATAATTTTAGAAGTATGAGAAAAAGTATAAGAATGGTTTTCAGCACACGAAGTAGGTGAAGTAAAGTAAATATATCAGAAACAATTAAGTTTTATTTTCTATGTACAATACAGAGATTAATTACATCTATATGATTGCCGAAAATCGCTGATAAAAGATCATGGTGATGTGATGATGATG
Source organism: Anneissia japonica (assembly GCF_011630105.1). Lineage (NCBI taxonomy): Eukaryota > Metazoa > Echinodermata > Crinoidea > Comatulida > Comatulidae > Anneissia > Anneissia japonica. The sequence continues at coordinate 313 of NW_022705225.1, forward strand.
ATGAATTTTACTATCGGTATGAAATAAGTGTGTCATTTTCTGCCATCTTGAGGTACTATTTCCTCAAATTTGTGGACTCGCGGGTTTGAAGTAGGTAAAGTAAATGCTGTACATCGAAGACAATGTTTTTAAGATATATTTTATGATACATCACACATATTAATTTTATCTCTATGGTTGCCGAAAATTGCTAATAAAAATCATGAGAAATTTTTTGGCGCTTCATTTTGAGTAAAATTTTGATGTAATGATGAAGAATTTTACTATATAAGAGTGTCATTTTCGGTCATCTAGTGGTACTCTTTCCCCAATGTTTTTATCGTGTGGTCTCACAAAATGTCCCCCACCCCCAACCTTTTAAAACCAATCTGCGCCCGTCATAATCAACGGAGTTTTTGGAGCTATGTTGGTTCACAGAGAAAATAAAAATGCCAAACATCATTC
>NW_022705226.1:0-230 GCF_011630105.1 Anneissia japonica
CATTTCAAAATCGTATTAAGTGAGCATTAACTTCGGGTTAATGTTGAATGTACTGTACCCTAATTAGACGCGTGCGCTTCACTACGTGCGCGTATGCGTGCGTCAAAATTTCAAAATGCTCAATATCACTTTTTGACTACATTAGAGCACGTCTTTGGCCATTTTGAGCATTTCAAATTTTTTTGAAATTTTCCACTACGCGCGCACATTTTTACGTGCGCAGCACGTAC
>NW_022705226.1:291-794 GCF_011630105.1 Anneissia japonica
TTTAACAAATTTCCATTCTTTTTGGTCATCTTTTGGCCAATAGCAATACCGTACGTGCGCATCAAACATAGGTATCTTTGTGCGTATTTTGCCGCTATACAGTGAAATTATGCTAAAATCAGACCTAGTTTTTAATCAGTTATAGCTCCTTAGGTTAAAAGGTGACCCCCAATTTTTATTACATATTCTGAAAGCACATAAGTTGCAAATATGATTTTATAGATCATAATGGCTGATCGGACATTGTGACGTCATCATATTGGCGTCTGAATTCAAAGAAAGTTATTTATAGCTATGACGTCATTTTGAAAATACGCATTTGAGCGTATCTTGCTTATCCTTGGTCGATCATCTTCCAACTTTCAGTATGTTATAGCTGAGACAATTCTCTTTCATATATTTGACTTCTTTTTAGATTTTGATGACGTCATCATGGTCAAAAAATTGTTTTTTCTGACCCCCCTCATTTCTCTTTCTTCAAAACGTTGATGAGCCCATATCAT
>NW_022705227.1:0-835 GCF_011630105.1 Anneissia japonica
TTGACATAGTGTTTTTGCTATGTTGTTGCAAGCTGGACTGATTCCAAACAGATACAGAGCAAGTACCAGTACATCAATCTTAAACAACCTTAGCTCTGTCAAGATTATAACATTTTCTTTGACAAAATAAATATTCTATACCAGTATTGGTCGGTATGTCCTTAATTATGATCATGAGGTGATGTCGTTATGACCATATTTAGGTATGAGTGTCGTATTTTATTTTTGTCAAATAAAGTTTGATAGTCTTGATAACGCTCTCTTAAATATTCATGAAAGTAATATTGTTTTACAGTAAACAATACATGCAATATAGGTTGAATTTTTTTTCCTACCTAACGTGAAAATCGGAATACTCGTACATGTGAAAACAATTGCGGAAAAAAAATCGCAAGTTGTTCTCGGATGGGACTCGAACCCAAGATCTCCAGATCTCCAGCCTGATATCATACCTCTAGACCACCGAGCTTGCGCCTGATGGTTAGGGTTGAATTCGAGTCCAAATAAGCAGTGGGTACTACACTGCTGCAATGTTGATAGTAATATAATATGCAATATAACTAGAACAAACTTTCAAGCTCTGTTTTCTTTTGTTTTACACCTATTATCCCCTCCTTTTTCAATATATTGAGTGGGCTAGGTTTGATACATTATGTTCCTTCATATTTGAGCACTGCATTATTTATTTGATTTATACATTAGGCCTAGTTGTGTTCCCAGTGCTCTCTCTCTCTATATATACATATATATATATATATATATATATATATATAGATGATTTTCTGTTCTAATTCTTTCCTAGAGAAATCAGATCCTCTACATAAAGATCAGATCC